>NW_009698349.1:0-50845 GCF_000703405.1 Apaloderma vittatum
TACCTGGCACAGAGGTGAGGCTGATTGGTCTATAGTTTCCTGGGTTGTCTTTAGTTCCTTTTTCAAAGATGGAGTTATGTTCCCCCTTTTCCAATCTGTGGGAACCTCACCAGACTGCCAGGACCTCTCAGATATGATGGCTAATAGCCTAGCAACTTCAGCCGCCAGTTCCTTCAGGACCCGTGGGTGTATCTCATCAGGTCTCATGGACTTGTGCACCTTCAGGTTCTCTAGGTGTTCCCAGACCTGATCTGCTCCTACACTGGGTGGTTCTTCACTCTCCCAGACCCAGCCAACACCCTCTATGATTTGAGTGGTGTGGTTTGAGTGGTTGCCAGTGAAGACTGAGGCAAAAAAAATTGTTGAATATTTCAGCCTTCTCCACATCCTCTGTAACCAGGTCACCTGTATCCTTCCAGAGAGGCCGCATATTCTCTCGTTTTTCTTTTTTCTCTTACGTACATGTAAAATCTTTTTCTGTTATTTCTAGTATCACTGGCCAGATTTGACTCTGTCAGGGCCTTAGCTTTTCTAACCTGGTCTCTGATTACACAAGCAACTTCCTTGTAATCATCCCAGGTTACCTTTAGACTCCTACTGTGGTCCCAAGTCTCCAGCACACAAGATGTTGTAGGTTAGGAAGAAGGTAATTGCATATTGTTGATTTTGACATTTTTAGTTCTTTTTAGGGACTTGCAGATGTGCATTACTTCCCTTTTTCTGTCCCAGGTCTTCCTCTCTTGTCAGCCACAGCTGGCCACAGCAGAACCCTGCTCTGGTCTTGCTTAGTCTAGTGCTGTTTATCTGGTTAACTTAACCAAAGTCTGCTTTTCCATCAGCCATAGAAACCCACCTCTCATTGTTCCTTGCTGTTCTACAGGCACCTTGTTTTCTTGCTGATTATCATACTTTTGACATCTATTGTGCAAAGACAACGGTTAATAGACAGATTTCCTGTTTTTTCAGCTTTTTAGAGTATTGACATAGTCTATTTCCTTCTTTCTTGACCACAAGATGAGATATTTTACAGGAGAGTGGCTGCAAAAACAGTCCACAAATGTTTCTCTATCCCAAAGAGTGAAAATTCAATGTGTTGTGTATTAACACAGGCAAAAAGCAAAGGACTTTGTTTTCTTTATGATATTAAAGGATGAAACCCCTATTTATGACTTCTGTGTCCTTACAGGGTGGTTCCTGAATCTCCACGTTGGCTCCTGACACGGAAAAAGGGAGAGAAGGCATTAAAAATTATGCACAACATTGCAAAACACAATGGGAAGTATCTCTCACCACATTACTCAGAGGTACTGCCATCTGTTTGAGCTAGAGACTTTTTTTTCCCAAATTTTCCTGATCTTTTAAAGGTTCAGGTGTGGTAAAATGCGTTCTTTTTATGTGATGGGCAACACTCTTGAAGTGTCACACCAGCACAAGATTGTTAGTCACATACCTACTTTGTTAATTGCAAGAGGGTAAAATTAAACTGACTGGAAAGGCATGGGCTGAAAAAAGAAGTTTGCAAAACAGTGAATCTGGTCTTTCGTTTGCAACACTCTTGCTTTAAAAACTTGTGGGGAAATATCAGAAACTAGCTTGAGGTCCAATGATATCTCCACAACAGATATCCTTTTAGCTGACAGGGTGGAGACATTAGGACCCACTTTCCTGACTCTTTTGCTAGAACTTGCTTTTACAAAGAGAAGATGATGCAGAAAATCAGAATTTAAGTTTAAATTTGCTTCCATCTCACTATGGGTAAAATATGCCCCAAATTTCAAAATGGGAAGCACTATCTGGGATTACTATTTATGAAATGGGAAGCACTATCTGGGATTACTATTTATGAAATAGGACAACAGAATTACAGAATTACAGAAATACAGAATTACAAGTGATCTTGGTGAAACTGAAAAAGCTGATGCATTTAAAGTGACACTGTTGTATCATTGCAACATCTGCCTTGTTCTGCACTGGGTGGCAACGCCTGGCTCTCAGACCATGTTTGCCATGGAACTGGCCTTATGGTTCAGCGATGACAACAGATGTAGATAAGGCTCCTGTTCTGTAACAAAACAGGTCTGGAGGCTAAATGCTAGCAATGATTTTCTTAGAAATCATTATTTGAACTAAGAAATACAGTCGCAAATTGTTAGCACACAGCAGCCCAGAGGTGGCATATTGCATACACTACAAGTATGTGAGAAACAAATTGTAATTTTCTTCTTGAAAAGAAATGACCTACATAAAATGTCTATCTATTAGTATACAGTAGTATCCTTTATGCCTACATACACACATATGCACGTTGATTTCTTTATAGAATCATAGAATTACAGAATGTCTTAGGCTGGAAGGGACCTTAGAGATCATCTAATCCAACCTCGCTGCCATGGGCAAGGATGCCCTTAACTAGACCAGGTTGCTCAAGACCTCATCCAACCTGTCCTTGAACACCTCCAGGGAGGAGGCATCCACAGCCTCTCTGGGCAATCCATTCCAAAGTCTTGCCACCCTCGTACTGAAGAATTTCTTTCTAAGATCCAATCTAAACCTGTTCTCCTTCAATTTAAATCGATTTCCCCTTGTCCTGTTGGTGGACACTGTTGTAACAGAACCACAGAATGTCTTATATGCAAAATGATCATATCTGACTTTTAACTTTTTCACTGAGTGTAAAGGCAAAAATTTTGAGATGGCAGTGTCTGAAGATGAGACTGATGTGTCCTGCCCTGCCAGGAAGGAACAACATGATGTGTGTTCTTTGTAACAGGTAGTTGACAACCTGGGTTCCCACAGCTTCATATCCTACCTAGGTGGAGGGAGGTGATTCTCCCCTTCTCCTCCACTCTCATGAGACCCCACCTGCACTACCATGCTCAGCTTTGGGGCCCATAGCATAAGAAAGACATGGAGGCCTTAAAAATGATCAGGGGGTTGGACAGGCTGAGAGAGTCAGAGTTGTTCAGCCTCGAGAAGAGAAGACTCTGAGGAGACTCCTTACACATCAGCATTTACAAAGCATCATGTCAGGACAGAGATATGTTTCTTTCCCTGCTTTTGTTTGAAGTTGTACTTAATTTTTTTCGGAAGTTCCCTGCTCATGACCCTAAGCCACTCACAGCTGCAGCAGATTAACCTCCACACATCCAGATTTATGCTGGATCTCTTCCTGGGACCTTTTTAACATACAGTGCCTGTCATTCTTGGTACTGTGCCCAGAGGAAAGAGAGCATCTCCATGAGTGTGTTAGTCACGGATTAAGTGTATTTCTCACATTAATTCACGTCAGACTTCTCTTTCACGAAGCAACTCCAGAATTTCCGGCAAAGTGCTGCAGGGTGGGAGGGACAGGGAGAAGTGAGAGGCATTATCCACCAGTGCATTTTGGCTAAGGTTTTCCAGTACAGCTGTAACAATTTCACAGGCCAAGTCCTTTACGCAGCTCTGGATTTAGCAGCCTTGCATTTTTACTGGCATGCAGGAACGACAAATGACCTTTGTATGAAAACAGATAAACAGTGTTTCTTTTGCCCTGTGAGTTACGACACTGTAGAGTTCAGGGCCATCCAGATCTCATTAAATTAGTTTTAAATCATAAACTCTTTTTTTTTTTCAGGTGTTCATAATTATCCTAGCATGATTTATTGTCAAGCTATTTTTTTTAATTCCTGGTCTCTGTCCAAAAGGAGAATAGACTGCAATCAGCTGAGTAAGAGAGAATTTTCTTGAGAGAGTTTTGGATCAGAATTCCTTCTCCCTTTATGTATATAAATATATATAGATTTGTACTATATAGACATATCTAGACATACATGTTTCTAGTATATATTAACTTAGATACATACATATTATAAACATGCATGGATGTATGATTCTTTGCAGAATTAAGCATGTTCAGAACTCGGTCTGCTATGAGGAATCTTTAAAAATTATTGCAGAAAAAATATGTAATTTTGTTGGAACATAAAAATGTGAGGGAAATTGTTTATAAAACTTTCTTCAGAGTTTTCAGATAGTGTATCTTTGGAAACATGGGCTCTGTCATTGAATTTCTGGCTGCACTAGTGTGAATAGCAGAGCTCTCCTTGACTTCAAAGAACAAAAGGAGGATTTTTTTCCCTACAAAGAGTTGACTTTCCTCAGTGATTTTTTTTCTTCATCCATAAAAAGTGCTCAGTCATGCCTGGGGATATTATGACTTTATTAAGACATAAAAATATATGGTATCAGCCATGCTGAGTTTATCTTTAGTCTTTTGGAAAAATAAAAACATATTTGCACAGTCACCACTGATAGCTGGCATTCTGCTCTTACAAACACAGTTATGGCAGCTTTATAGAGTGTTCAAGAGCAGTGCAAAAACCCAGCAACCTCTGCCTGCCCCACAGAGGGCTCTGGCATGCAGCAGGAGTGGCAGTGCTTTGAAGAAAACTTATGGCTCTGATTACAGAAGAAAAGCAAGAGAGAGTACGGAGGAAGTTCAAACAAACATGGAGTTTTTTTTGTCCATTTACAAAGTTTTGTTTCACTCGGTCGTGAAAAAGCCATGGGGAAATGCATCCAGCTGATTCTCACTGAAAAACATCTTGTTACCTTATGATGTGAAAAAAAAAAAAAGAGGGCAAAAGCTTTGGGTGCAGCCCTGGCTGAGTTGATAAGCCCCTTGGGAAATGCCTTTTGCTTTACCCGTGTTCTCACCATGGAACTGAATGTTTCCATCTGCTTTTCCATCCTTTATCCGTGTCTCTCTATTGGCTGGAATAGTTTTCTTGGGCTCCTGCACCTGCGTGGGCAGTAAGTGCTATGAGGTGTTTACTCCTCTCTTTACCGTCATAGGCCTCCTTTCAGGAGTGTGGGGAGGCAATAATTGAGACTCAAAGCATCCAGGCTGCCTGGAATCCTCCTGAAAACGGAACAACAGGTTTAATCCCGTGTTTCCCACAGCTGCTTTAAGAGCCCATGGCCATCCTAGATGCTACTGCCAGTTCTTGGGTGATCTCATGGTTGTCCCTGCCTAAGACCATCTCTGTCTTCTCTTCCTCATCTTCCCCATCTGCCAAATGAACTTTCAAACAAAAGGGCTGCCATCTGGCTTGGACATCATGATTAAAAAGCTGCTGGCCACAGTTAAAACCAGCCCCCATCAATGTGCCAAATCTCTTTTTGGCCTTGCTAATATTCTGGCTCAACAACATCCTGTGGCAACGAACTTCAGTATGTAAACTCAGACTACAAGAAATCCTGCCCTTTTCTGTTATTGTTAAACCTTCCAACTAATGATTTCACTGAGTGCCTCACTGTGACTGTATTGGAGGAAGCTGTGAACAGATTTACTACATTCTGCAGGCAACATGAGGACCGTTAATTCATGTTTTGCAACATTCTTTTCTTCCGGGGTAAAAGCCATGTTCAGCACGATGCTTGTGTATTTGATGACACGACGAGTAGTTGTATGCTTTGTAGCATGCAGGTGCCTTCGCCGATCTGCTCTTTCTCTCATTCCTCTTTTCTCCCAGCTGTCCAGCTGGGCCACCAGCCATGTTCCTAAGCCCGTTGCTGGCTGCTCATCCCCTCTCTCCCTGCTTCCTTCAGCCCATCATCTTGCCCTTCCTGCCACAGTCTCCTCCTCTCTGTCACCTCTGGCAAAAGGCAGCTCTGCTCCTGGTCACGCTGACATAACAATGACCACTTATTTCCTTCCAAGAAATTTCAGGTCAACCTCTCTCAGTTTATCACATGGAAATTGTTTTTCCACTCTCAAGTCAAGATTAGGGATTTAAATTTTTTTCCCCTGATTTTTGCATGATCATCACTAAGGAAAGCCCACAGCCATGTGCTGTTATAAGCTATTTCCCTTATCTGCACACTTCTCTGGAGCACTAAAAGCAATGAGCTGGCTCGTCAGCACCTTCGCTCACTGGACTGGAATATTGCTGAGCACCATGTTTACATAAAAACTCTGTCTCAGTACCTGCCTGACCCCTGATGACTGACTCTACTGCTTGCTTTTCTCCTCAGATCACTATTAGCAATGACGAGGTCAGAAACCCCTCTTTTCTTGACCTTGTGAGGACTCCCCAGATGAGGAGGAACACGCTCATCTTCATGTATGCCTGGTGAGTGCCCATGTCAGTCCACTTTGTTACCAGGGCAGTGGGTTTTTAAAGAAAAATTCCCCTGTGGATTTTAGAGTCTTTCCATCTCCGTGCAGTCATTTGTTTGCCTCTCAACATTTTTCCCTTTTCTTTTTAGGTTCGCAAGTGCCCTGATCTACCAAGGGCTTGTCATGCGCCTAGGAATTGTTGGAGGAAACCTCTACCTAGACTTCTTCATCTCAGGAGCTGTGGAGCTGCCTGCCGCTCTCCTGATTTTATTGACAATTGATCGCATTGGCCGGCGCCTTCCTTTTGCAATAAGCAACATCGTGGCGGGAATTGCATGCCTCATTAGTGCCTTCTTGCCAGAAGGTAATGCCTTTCCCAGCATCAGTCTCTCTAATTCAATGACTTCTCTATGAAACCCCTTAAGAAAGGACAACCGGTCACACAAAGCTGTAGATACAAGTAAAAAGTTCCTGGTGATGCAAGCAGTACTGCAACCTCTCTGGGCAGCGTGTTCCAGTGCTCTGTCACCCTCACAGGGAAAAAAATTTTCCTAGTATTTTTGTGGAACCTCCTATGCTTGCATCCATTGCCCCTCGTCCTGTCATCGAACATCACTGAAAAGAGCCTGACTCTGTCCTCCTGACGTCCCCCCTTGATATATTTATAAACATTTATGAGGTCACCCCTCAGCCTCCTCTTCTCCAGGCTGAAGAGACCCAGCTCCTTCAGCCTTTCCTCATAAGGGAGATGTTCCACTCCCTTCATCATCTTTGTGGCTCTGCGCTGGACTCTCTCCAGCAGTTCCCTGTCTCTCTTGAGCTGAGACACAATATTCCACACAATATTCCAGATGTGGCCTCACCAGGGCAGAGTAGAGGAGGAGGGGAACCTCTCTCGACCTACTAGCCACATGTCTTCTAAGATACCCCAGGATGCCATTGGCCTTCTTGGCCAGGCGGGCACATTGCTGGCTCATGGTCATCCTGCCGTCCACCAGAACCCCCAGGTCCCTGTCCCTTACGTTGCTCTCCAACAGGTCAGCCCCCAACCTACACTGGTACATGGGGTTGTTCCTTCAAGACTCTACAATTCCCCTTGCTGTATTTCGTAAAATTTCTCTCCACTCAACTCTTCAGCCTGTCTAGGTCTCACTGGATGGCAGCAAAGCCTTCTGGTGTGTCACTCTGTTCCCTTATCCAGGTCTCCACTAGATACAGACTTCCAACTGGACTCTGCCCCATGGACCACAACTCTCTGACTTCTTCCTTTCAACCAGTTCACAATTCATTTCACTACTCAATCATCCAGACCACATTTCCTCAGTTTAGCTACGAGGATGCTGTGGGAGACGAAGTCAAATGCTTTACTGAAATGGCCATATATGTAATGGCCATATCTTTGATGGGTGATGAGCAACAGCTGGGTGTAGTCCTACAAAACATGTGTGTAAAGGCCCTGTAATATTTTTGAAGAAAAATGGAAAGGGAGAGTATACAAACATAAAGGGGAAATACATTCCCCAACACTTAATGTAAGAAATCAGTGATTCAGCTGAGGCAGCTTAGTGTCCTTCTCATTTGTGAATAAAACAACGCAAACCACAACAAAACGTAGGGGCTGTGGCAGACAGCATGGAAATTGTTGCCCTGCCCTCACCCTCCCAGGGGTTTGGGAAATGTTAAGGAGTTGGAGGAAAAATATAGCTTTTGATCAAGCCATTCCTATCTGGTTTCAAGGACAACTAAAAGGTCTGGTCCGGCACACAGGCTTCCCAGAACTCCTATCTTTTCTTTAAACTGTTTTTCCTCCTGTGTATTATTTTTATTCCTGGGGAAGCTTTAGTGTAGCTGGGGACTGGTAGCTGAACAGACGTTAGAGAGGCTTATTGCTTCCCAGAGATGTTCCTGTCAAACAAGGGGACAGTCATGGCTAGCCTTAGAAGTTTTAGTTCTCAAAGTTATATCGTGGGGCAATCATTTTCCTAGAGAAGAGCCATGAGAAGCCACTTCAAGAATAGGAGGGGCCCATGAAAACAGGCAGGTTTGTGGTGAGTGCAGAATGAAATCCTTTACAGAGATCTGTTCACCTCTGTCTCAGTTAACTCACTTTAAAGCAGTTCCTCCAAAAGTATCTAAAATTAATGCTCTGCAATATCACATTGTCATCACTTGCTTGCGTTCATTGATTTGATCATTGAAGTCTGTGAAGATTGACTCTGCTGTCCTGGTGGATTTTCACCAGGTCTCTGCTTTGTGCCTCTCACAAGACACACCACATGACAAGTGGATGCTGGCCACCCCATGCTCCCGTGGCAGCTTCCCTGACAGAGGACATAGCAGTTCAGGCACAGAGGACCTGGTCACCGTGTCATTATCGTTTCACTCTGTCAACTGGGACAGCAGGGACTGGAGACTGTTGATTGCTGGGGTGCTAGGGCTGTTTTGGGAGGAGGAAACAAAGAGAGATACTGGGCAATTAATCCTGCAGGACATTCGCCTCAGTACCTTCATGTACTTTGGGCCACACCATAAGCTGGGCATGATGCAGCAGGTCTGGGGCTAGAGTAGGAGCATCATGATGTGAGAAAGTGGTGGCCTGGGGCCAGCAGGATGCTGCCACCAGCCCCAGCCTCCTCTTTCTCAGTAGTGGTGAAGTGCTGAGGTGATGCTGCTCAAGTGAGGAGAGGACAGCCTATGGACAGCCTACTCAAAGATGGGACTCCCAAGGTCCAAGTGTTGCTTTCAAGAAAAGTCTGTTTATACAGATGGGGAAATGCTGCAGTGGCAGCTTGTGAGAGGTTCATCACACTAGGGTGCTCTCACAGCTTGAGTTCCTTGGCAGAGTGAGGAGACATTCAGACGTCAGCTTCACCTTGGGGGTCTGGTGGACTGAAAGGGTGCCAGGGACACAATGTGGGTTTGTTTTCTTCTTTATAGCTTTTGCTTTTCTCATAAGTCTTTGAAAACAGAACTTTTCAGGGCAAAGGCAGAGTCTCATAACATGGGATGAAATTTGATGGGGATTTGTTTGGTTGTTTTGGAAGAGAAATAACCCCAAGCATCTACTTTTTAGTTCAGAAACAATTGAAATATTTTCTTTTTCTTCCTACTGAAGTTTTGACTAAACACAATCACTGTCATAGCCCTCCTCAGTGGCAGAACTCCCCTTCGTGCCAAGTTCAGGCTTGTTGTTTCACTCACTGCCCTGTCTGCTGGGTCATGGTTAGACCATACAGGAGACCGTCCTCTCCCACGGGCATTGCAGAAGTGCTTATTTTGTTCCTTGTGATGCTCCTCCAGAGGCCACCGGCTCTCCAGAGAGGGGTCTCAGAATGTTGAGGGGTTGCATGTGCTGAGACACAATGGCTCTGTCCTGCAGTGAAGATGTGGCCATTGCACCTTCGGCTGATGTATAAGGGCAGTGGCTGCACACCAGAGCTGGAGTAGAACTGGGAGAGCTGAGCAGAGCCACCCGTGTGATCTAAGGCCCCTGGGCTGATTGTGTTGGGTACAAAGACAAGCATCAAGGAAGGGAAGGGGGAAGATGTCCAGGTGTAGCATTTTTAGGAGTGTGGAGCTCAGAGACGTGGTTTAGTGGTGGACCTGGCATTGCTAGGTTAACGCTTGGACTTGACGATCTTAAAGGTCTTTTCCAATCAAAAGGATGTTGTGGTTCTATGTTTCTAATGTGCAATGGCTAGACAAATTACAAAGTGTAGTTAGCCCGCTCTAGAGAGAATTGTTTTACTGTAGTATCCCTGGAGACATTTAAAAGATACAGATGTGGCACTTTGGACATGGTTTAGTGGCAGACCTGACAGTGTTAGGTTTGCAGTTGGGCTTGATGATTCTAAAGATCTTTTCCAATCTAAATGACTCTGATTCCATGTACCTTTAGAGGTAGTTTCTTTGTGGTAGAAGGCCTTGGGAGATGACTCATTAGTGCTTCTTGCAGTATAACTTCCCTTTATGAGTAAATGTTCCTTTCCAGAGCACAAGTTAGACGTGGTCATGGAAGCTTATAAAGTTCATTCTCTCATTCATGCTGTTATGCTCCATCAGCATCTTGAATCAAATGACTAGAAGTGATTTCTAATTCTCCAAAATAGCCTGACATGATGCTGGAAAGCGATAAATGTCACTATATATTGATATGTACAACAGCAGCCTTTCAGTCTGATTTGCAACGATGCAGTGTTTCTGTGAGGTAGCTTCTGCTGGCAGGGCCTGGAGCTCTCAGAAGTGTTCTGCTGGTGCAGCAAAGTGCACTTCACCAGGGTTTCTTTTTAAATGAACAGATATCCCATGGCTCAAAATGACAGTTGCCACGCTGGGAAGACTGAGCATCACAATATCTTTTGAAATTGTCTATCTTGTGAACAGTGAATTGTACCCAACAACACTGAGGTAAGTTGAAAGCTCTCAGGAATCTCTCAACTTTTCACTCTGCTTTTTCACATTCCCTATTTCATTGCTGTTTAGTAAAACTTGGTTTTCTCCAGTTTCCTAACTTAATAGCAACTGCTCAACCTGGATGGCATATACTGATGAGATTATTTCTGGGCTAAGTCTACACACTGCTACTTAAACTGCTGGTTCATCTGTTTGGTAGTACCTCTTAAATATCTGGCACTATTTTTCTTTTGCAGAAACTTTGGTGTTTCCCTGTGCTCAAGTTTGTGTGACCTGGGTGGGACCATAGCCCCATTCCTGGTTTTCCGATTAGCAGCCGTTTGGTTGGAGCTACCTCTAATTATTTTCAGTAAGATTTGATTTAAAACGTACTTTTAATTTAAATATCCTCCTCTCAACAGAGCTTTTCTTTTGGGGTAAAAGTGTACTGTGTAGCCTCATGTGCCCCTCAGATTGGCTTCTTCATGCCTAGAGCAAGAGGGTGAACTGAAAATGAAACTGAGCTGAGGGTGAAAAGTGACTGATTTCAAGGCATGACATGGAAGAGCTTAGGTCTGCTTAGGTAACTTAGCTGAATGAGCATAAAAGAAAATATGTGAGGTGCTTTAAGACTGAGAAACGTTACAGCTAAGTTCTGTAATTGCACAGAAGTAAGCCTCATCTCTCAAGAGTAAAGACTGATGTCCTTTAAAAAACACTTGGTTTGGATTTTTTGGTAGATACTTGACTAGAGATGTTGTATTAAATATAATTTTGTATTACTGTCAAACTCTTTTCTTTAGTTGCATTCTGGAAAAAAAAATGAGCCCTGAGGAATAATTCTACATAAACCAAATTAGTTACTCCCAACAAGGAAATCAGAGTGTGGCTAAACCAGACTTCCAAGAGACACATATGGCTGGGAAAAAGGTGAAAGGGATAGGATAGAATAAGAAGGTACTAATGACAACATTAGCTGAAGATAAAAATGAAAAGACAAAAGACATTTTAAACGATTACTATTATTCCAAGAATAGACATATATAGAATTAGGTTGTTCTCATTATCTAATTTGGAAATGCTGCTGCTGCTGAAGGACATATGAATTCCCTCTGTCTTGATTAAAAAACTGCAAAATCAGAAAGGATCAGAAAGTAGTCTACAACATTCAGGGAACATTTTACTTTTTGATCCAACCCTTCTATTTTTTATTTATTACATTATTTAAATTGTATTTAAGAAATTATTCCAAAATGACCATTCCTGATGAACTATTTCAGACTGGCTCTTTCCCAAGGATGAATTTTATTTTGAATCACATAATCTGATTTGGCCATGGATAAACAAAGAGTATTTCAGGAAAATCTCAATGGTCTCAAGAAACACATGATGGAGTCCATTGAACAAAGGCAGATTTGTCTTACATGAGAAATACCATCCTGGCTTCCATGCAGTTTGTATATATTGTCTGTGTGCACTTTTTGAGTTTTAAGATCTTCCTTTTAGGGCAATTCAGGCTGCAAATGAACCCCTAGCCCACAAGGTCTTTTTGTAAAAGATTAACTTACTGTAAAAAAAAATGTAACGATTTTCAATGTCCATTGTAGGTATTCTCGCAGTTGTCTGTGGGCTCCTAGTAATGCTTTTACCAGAGACAAAAGGAATCTCTTTACCGGAGACAGTGGATGATGTGGAGCAGCTTTCAAGGTATGGTATATATTTTCTTACTTTTACTTGGGTGAGATTTCCTGAGGGTGTTTTCCTCCAACCTTACCGGCCACCATAAATTGTTGATGTTTTCCAAGTATCAAAGTAAATTTCCTAGTAAGGTTGATGTCATGTGCAGGTGTTATTTTCTTCAATAGAAATGTAAACTTTTCAGTACCACTAAGGAAGGTTGTTTTGAAAAAAAGTATAGGGGTAGAATCTGTATTTTTCTCATAGAGACACAAAGCTGTCTTGCGGGCCTCTAGAAGCAGAACCTAATAGTGTGCAAGAGAGATACTGCAAAGTTTAGCCTACAACTCTGTACTCAGGAAAACCAGCCATTTCCTCAAACAAAGCATCCTGTGAAGATGGGTCCTTGATCATGGGAACATTTTCACAATTTGTGAAGTCCCAAAAAAGTCACCTGCAAGATGAATTTATATCTGAAGAGTTGTAGGCACAGCTTTCCCATTGCTGGCACACAGCCAGCCAAACTGTTCACTGCACTGCAGGCGTGCAGGCAACACTTACACCTTGGCTAAATTTCTTGAGGAGCTAATGCTGTACATCAATGTTTCAAGCAGTTGCTTTGGATATTATGTTGACACATTTTGCCTGCTTAAACGTACAACTAAAGAAAGAAGAATCTTTCTATGCAGAAAGTAAATGTTTTGGTACTGCAGCTTGTACTACAATAGGAGTACATATTTTCCTGTTTCACTCACCTTTATATCCCTTTCCCTTTCTCTTTCTTCAGTCATTTTGGTAAATGTGGCAAGAAACGGAAACACCGGGATACCAACTCTTATATTTGACATTTGAAGGACAGCACTGAGCAAAGAACTGTCTTCCCATACTGGGAATTTTTTCTCCACCAACACTTCGAAGTTTGTTGCAGAGTATGAATTAAACTTTGTGTTCTTCTAAGCATAAGGACATTTAAAACAAGCAGTGTATTTTTCTATAAATATGGAATAAATTAATTTTTTTCTGATTATGCTGTTTGCAGGAAGGGAACACTCCGTGATTCTTGGTAAAGAACAGAACAGCTTTTAAAACATGCACTATTCAGCTCAGTGAGCTCTTATTTATTTCACTATATATTTGAGCCATTTTTTAATTTCTATTGTTAGCATACACTTTTTGGTGGGGAGGATTTGAAACAGTAGTGCTTGTTTAAGATCTTGAGGAGGAGGAGGGGATGAGTATTCTGACTTCTTCTCCCTTGCCTTTGGAGAATGTGGACAAAGACAAGATCTCATGGCTCAGGAAGGAGGGTGCTGATCAGGGAGACTCTTTCTCTGGTTGGGAGGGATGCGAATCAGTGGTGTGCATCAGGAGACCCTCACCCTGGTCCGATCCTCTCTCTCAGAGAGCTTCTGTCACAAAAGCCCTGCTTCCCTCTGTGTTCAAGGGCTTTCTGAAATGGGGCAGCAGTCTCCCTCCTCTCTTTCCAGGGCTTTCTGTGGGTGTCACATCCTACACAGGGCATTAGCTCTGCAGGACAGATTGTCCTGCTGCATATTAGTGCCTCCCCCCAGACCCAGCTGGGGTTCATGTGACACCCCATTGTCCTGTCCCCTGGCCAGGAACCTCTGTGTCTCTGAGGGAAGGGCTTCTACTTTTTCCAGTCCTGTCTTTCAAGAGCATGCTGAATTTTTTTCTGTGCTCAAACATGCTCTCTGCCCATCTCTACAACCCAAATTCCTTTGCCTTGACAACTGCCAAGGTGACCTGCAATTTCTGCCTTCTGTCTATTATTATTATTTGTCATCTTTCTATCCTGGGGATAAACTATTTGAGTTGTTGACAGCGATGTTAAGCTGTCTTGGGAAGATGGGCAGGGATGAGACAAGAGCTTTGGTTATGGAGGGAAATGTTAACTGGTCCTCATTGTTTGAAGCTGGCATGTTGCAGAATAACTTGGATCTGTGGCTCTGCAAGCAGACAGGAGGGACAGCCTGCCTTTCCTTCCAGCTGTATGACCTTCTTCATCAAGCACTGGGTCCTGCCCATGGACAGGTAAAGAATACACTCCTTGAAAAGATGTGGTGTTGAAAAGGTTACCAACAGAGAATTTAAAAAACCAAAAGAAAGCCAGTGAGCTCTTTTAAGGAGCCTTCTAAGTTCAGAAAATAATGTATTTGGCATAAGCAAATGTACGATTGAGTTTTGAAGGTTCATACCACAGATGAGTAGTGCTAACATTACAGTCAGTGCATCTGAATGACTACTGCTTCAGCCTCCCCATCTTAAGAGCGTGTATAGGCAGGTACCTGCCCAGGGGTGCAGGTGAGGATTGTACCATGCATTTCAACAGTTCTGGACTTTCCCTGCCTTTTCCCAGCAACTGCCCATAACGCCAACTCTGCTGGAAGAAAACAGGGCTTTTCCTAGTAATCTCTGTCTAGTGTTTGCATACTTTGAGCAGTTAGCGATAAAGGGCTGTCTTTCAAGGCTATTTCTAACTTCCTCTGAGGCATAGTTGAAGGTCAATGGGATGCTTAGCAAAAGTCAGTAGTGACTGAAAGTCATAGAACTAAATAAGCATCTCATATTATAGCAGTCTGGCTAATTGGCAATATTTAGATGACAACCGAAAACTGGAGCTGCTGCTGCAGGAAGAAACCTCCTCCTACATCAACAGAGTCTTCTGCAGACAGCTGTAAACTTCCCAGCTGGCTGGAAGAGACCAGCCCTGAACTGGAAGCTGTGGGTTTGCACTGGCCTGGTGCCATGTCTCAGCCCTAACGTCCTCACACACGGCCAGCCTTCACTGCAGGCCCAGCCCTCAGAGAGCCAGTGTGAGGCAATCAAATGTGATGCTCTGTGAGCTGAGCCTCACTCTTCCTTTTAATGTTTGTTTTTGTGAATTTTGATGTTTTTTCATCAGTTGCTGCAGTTTGAGAAGGACAGTGGGGATTGTTTAGAGCTACAGCTTGCCAGAGAAATGTCATTATTACTTGCCAGATGCTGCTGTTTGTGGACAACTAAAATGTGTCAAGAAGTGAGAGAAAGAAAGACTTGTTTTTGGCCTTTCAGGCTGTTCTTTGTCTTGCATAGCATCATATGCTGCTCAGAAGAGAATATAAGTGAATTATTTCAGTCTGTAAAATGCAGGACCAATTTTAGAAGTTTGGATGTATTTGTTTCCTGAAAATTTGTATGTAAAGGACAGCAGGAAAAAACCTGTGTATATGTTCTGACTTCTGATATGAGAGTACTTAACAACTTCAGGCAGAGTTTGATTCTGGTAATGGCCCCTGTGCTAATTCTTACCCCTAACAGCAGGATTTTGTAAGATGGAAAATCCTCCCATCTCTGTGAGACTTTGGATTGTCTCCTGAAGGTTGAGAAGTGGGTAGTAACCTGCGGTACGACCAGCGGTCTGGTCTCTGTGGGGTTATACAGCTGTGGGTGAGAGGAAGCCGATGAGGTGGTGGAAGCAAAGGGAGAACTTCAGCAAGGGAAGTCCCCAGGGCAAACCAGCCAAAGTCATGCAAACGACTAGAAAGGCTGTTGTTATATATTCATAAGGAGGAGTTATAAATTCATATGTGCCTCAAAACACTTAATATATTAAGCCTTACAGGTAAGTACTATAAACTTCTTAGGTGAGAGAGTAGCGTTCTTCTAAGTTGTATGGGATGTCACTTAAAGGCTGTCATGACCCACTTCAGTGAGAGGCACCTCTTCAGAGAGGCCAAACACTGCCAGCTTTAGTTGTCTTGCCCATGTTATACTTCAGAGGCTCAGTGAGAGATGTGATGTGCATAGCAGACAAAGGATCACCTTACCACCACCAAAGACATACGTTCAACATGACCTCAGACACGCAGGAGCTGTATTATTTCTGCCTGCAAAGAGATTCCTCAAACCAACAAATGAGAGATTGTTCTACTTGGCCCAAATGTGCTGGTGTCACCAAATTTAGCTCATTATTTCATCTAGCCTGTGCAAGTAGTTAGTGATAAGTGGCAATTTTAACTGCCGTTGATACTCTTGCAGGAGAAGATCACAATTTACACACTCTAGGAAGTTATAAGATGGGACTTCTGTAGCTGCTCAGCCATGTCCAGCTGTTTCTGGTGCATTTGGCAAGAACAGCAGGAGTGAGTTTGTCTGCCTACAAGCCAGGTATTAAGCATGCGTGCAAGAGTTCACATCTGAAGAACTTTACAAATCAAAGACTACGCTGCAACACAGAACTTCTGTTGATGTACTGTACATATTTCTTGGTTGACTTAATGATCCAAATGAGGGCAGGAGGGTATTTGTGCCCAGTGAATCCCTTCTCCAACCAGAGAAGTTGGTGAGGAATGCTTTATCAGAACTGTTCCTTCTGAGGAAAGCAATGCCCTGAGATCGTTGCTTCTCCCAGGATCAGATCCCAGGTATCGAAGTTGCAAAAATCGCCCCGCTATTTAACTCTGTATAGCTCCTATCATCTCCCTTTATAGTCTATAGGAGAAAAAATAAAACAAAACAAAACAAAAAAATACCCAGCAAAACTTCTAGGATGCAACCCATCCCTTTTGTATATGTAGGCATTCAAAATAAATAAAAAAACCCAATGTAAATTATGTACAATTTAACATGCCTGGGAGTGGATGTCTGCAGTGAAGAAAGTGGGCAAGGCAAATCCTAGGCCTGTAAGTAGCTGTGTTTCTTGGGATTCACTCAGTATACTCTGGGGACACAGGAAGGAATTTATACAGAGCTGAGGGTCCACAGGCATCTGTGGACCCTGGCTGATGGGAGGAGGGGTTCGTGGTTAGCAAGTGATTCACTTTGGCAAGTGTGAGCCAGCTTTCCCCGGGAAGCATCTCTAAAGGTCTAAGTTTTCACTTCCAATAACCACGGGCCTGTATACATAATTTTCTTTTAGAGAAGAAAAATGTACATGTAACTGTTATATAGTGAGATAAAGCTATATAGTGGGTACTATGGGTGGGTACTATGAACAAGTATAGGCTATAGGGTGGGTACTATGAACAACAAAATTTTATAATATATTAAACAAGTTGCCTTTACTTGGTGCAACAATTGACAGTTATTCTCTTTCTTCACTGTGAACTAACTTTAGGGTGAAGTTATTTTTAGTCACTGTTTTATATCTCTGATGCAATGTTTGTACTTTTGCTGACACACAGATTTCCATGTCAATAAAAAATATGAGAAAAGGAAACCAGGTGTGTTTGTTACTTTTTTTCATCCTGCGTATCTAATGTTATTGAATATATCTAACAAAAGTTCATGTGCATGTAAGATGTACAGTGAGATTCTTCTTTGGTTTGCATTATTACATTGATAAGAGGCTCAGACAACTTACAGAAAATGAGAAGTATTCTCATTTCTTCACTTGCTGGAAGCACAACAACTTGGCAAAGTCCACCTTAGAAGTAAAAGTCATTGTAGAGCCTAATATAATTGAAATGCAGATGTCCAGTTACAGCTGAGGTTGGGATTTTTGACACATATTTCAGAGGTAAGTCTATTGTCAAAGGAAACTACAGAACACACAGAAGGAGGGTAACACACCATCAGTTGTGTTTCTTGGCAATAACTGTTAATTTATAGCAATTTAAAATGGATGATCATATTTATTTTACTCTCTTATGAATGATTGTAGCTTTAATATTGCACTTGAAAGCTTGTATTTCTAATGTGCATTCTGCATTCCAGGAGAGGGCAGGCCATACCCAGGATCAGTTGTTTTCCATTACATTCTTAATCCAAGTAATATAATTGGAAACTCGAACATAAACACCAGGTTTCATGGGTTGGGCACAGCCAAGACCCCATGAGGTGACTCCATGTTGGACAAATTTATCTTGGTCCTTACAGACTAGAGGTCCTCCACTGTCCCCCTAAACAGAGAAAGAATAGGATGATTCCTTCACAGACAGCCTCATGTGCAAGAGTAACCAAGACTAATTCTGAGCCTCTAAAGCCCAGAAAGCAAAGCACTATGTGATTGGAACATGCTTACAACCAGCTCTGATGTTCACAGACTTCCTTACCTGGCAGCTGTCTGTGCCACCATGAATATTCCCAGCGCAGAGCTCATGGTTCCCGACTCTACCATTCAAAAATTCAGGACGGTTGCATATTTTATTCTCGATTACAGGGAAACCAGTTTCCTTTAAGTAGCCGTCACCACCAGTTCCTTTGCAAGTAAAACCAAAATGCAATCAATGACACAGGTAAATGAACTTCTTCACAAAACAAACATTGAGATATGGATAATCAGTAAAATATGCATAGTGCTTATTCACTGTACATATACTTTGCATGCATAATACAAAGTGATATCAAAATCAGTAAGCATTATCAGTACCATGGTACTTATCACTTTCTACCACTCATTAAAATCCATGCTGCACTGATTGACCTTCCTGCTCCCACAGCACCTCCAAGTGGATCCAGTACTCAACTGGATCCAGTACCCACTGATATTTGTGGGAGTAATTCCCAAGCCATTTTGCTTCTCTGTGTGGAAGAAAGGAGGTAGGAAATAAACAGTTGAAAATGTTCATGATGGGCAGAAACAAGGAGGCAGAGAAGGTACTGATGTCCTCAATGAAGACAGAATGAGAGGTTTTGAAAATGAGATATGTTTATACTTGCATGAGATCTCCTGAATCAAGCTGGTTGGGAGAAAAAAATCGTTCAAGAGAATGAGCAAACCCACTTCATGTGATGAAGAAATATCCTTATTCTAGAAAAACTTTCCTTATAACTGCATAAAGGCCCACTTTGTGTACAAGCAGAGTGGACTGAGAGATAAGAGTTAGCAGCTCATTATGTCCGATTCTCCTCTTTGAAGTACTGGGTTAGGGAGTTTCAGTTTACATGGCTCTGATTCAGGAGAATCTAAATCAGAGGGACACAATGGAAAGAATGGAAGTAAGTGATGAATTTTGATGAAATAGATACGCATACAAGATTGTGTGGATGTTTTTGGCGCACAGAGATACAAGTATATATCAATTTCCAAACACTGAATTTTCAGACGTGTTAACAGTGTCTCACCTTTTGTTTCCCCCCAGCCCGTCACGTAGCACTTCTCTCTTCCTCCTAACATAGAGTTCTCCTTTGGCAAACAGATTGGGATTACATAATCATTGATGATTGCTGGGCTGAAAGAAACAAACAAGAGATTTGTACAGGAAAAATCAGTAACATATTTATACCCAATAACACCTTCAGGTTTCTAAAAAGCTAGTGGTTTGCGGTTCGTTTTTTTTAAATCCTGAGCTTCAGGTAAAGGGGTTTTCTGATGTGCAAACTTGCTTTTGTTTTAGGCTCTAATCCCTCAGAATGCAATACACAAAAGGAAAAAGATCTGAAATGGAGAACAGTTAGAGGCTTTTGATATTAAAATGCTGACATAAATCCAAGAGAATGCTTTGACTTAGGCTAAAGCATAGCCAACAAAACCTAATTACCGACCTGCTTAAAGGGTATGAATTAGTGGCATTTAACACACAGGTGTTAGCTTGCTCTGCATGCACCCAGTGTGACTATTTATAAATCACAGAATCACAGAATTGTTGAGGCTGGAAGAGACATCTGAGATCATCAAGTCCAGCCTATGATCACTTTCAAATCACTTTCAAGTCACTTTCAAACTGGACACTTAGCACACAGCAGAACACAAGAAGCTTGACTTGCCTTTGGGTGCAGCTAAGGCTAGGCTCAATTAAGAAAGCACATTAATTGGTGTTGCTCCTACATCTGTTTTGAACCTGCATCACAGCCGTGGAAATCAAACACAAGCAGTGTATGTTCACATGTGCTTGCAGCTCTATTTCCTCTGGTTGCATGGTGCCTCAGCGAGAATTTTGGGTGAATGGAAACAGCTGCAAGAAGAGCCATACTGGGTATTGCACCAAAGGTGCATACTTTGTGGCTGCCCACTGGGCAGAACTGCCAGAAGAAGCATGGAAACAGTATGGAGTGACATCATGTTAATATTGCAGCTTTTGATCCTCGTTACCTTATCAAGGCAGAAATATGTGGAAACACTGACAGAAAGCTCCTCTAGGCACTACCTGCCCCTACTCTGCTGTCACTGCCTCACCTCCTAACAGCTGGCACCCAGTGCATTGCCAGCCTGGGTCACTGCCCCTAGCCCTCCTCCCCTCTCAAGGCAGCCCTTTCCCTTTCTGAAGCCCTGCAGCTGAATCAACTTGCTTTCCAGTGTAGTTTCTGTAGAAAGGAAAAAACCAGAGAGTCTTAAATCTCTGAATGAACACAGTGTATGCATAAGCACACTTTTCCACCACAGCAACAAACAGTATTTAGTTAGCTTGTCCCATCAGAAAGAAAGGATGCTTCAGGTAAAAAGCGTACCTGCTCAGTTTTAGCAGAGCAATATCCACCCTGTGTGGCTCCTTGAACAATTTCTCCACACCTCGTTTTTGCACTGATGCCTCTAATGCTCTTTCTCTGTGTAACCCAAGGTATACTTTATATGCAGCTGGCCGAGAGGACCTATTGGAAATGATTGGACATGGTGAGCTGAGGAACATATACTCAGAATGCAGAGCACTTATCATGTTATTGGGCACTTTGTTCTCTCGAAGAGACAAAAATGCCAGCTTTGGTACAAACTTAATTTCTTAAAATCTTATGATGGCACTTGAGCTGGCAAAAGTTATTGTCACTCTTCATTTCTTCCATTAAAACTCTTCTTTAACTAATGATGAATAGACCTGGGTCAGTTCTCAACTGTTTTCAAGCTGAGTCAAGAGACAGCTCAGGTTGGTTATTGGGTCCATTTCGTTTCTTCTCTGATTTCTATCTAGTGTAAGGAAATGCTGGTGCAAGCTACAACAGATACTTACTTTTCTAAGCAGTGAGCAGCAGTAAGAACCCACTGAGGGTCTATCAGAGTTCCCCCACAGAAGTGCAGGCCGAAACTGTAATAGAGTAGAAAGGCATAAAAAGAGAGTCAGTTTAAGATGGGGAACTTAGTTCTACTGCAGTTAACCAGGTAATTTTTCTAACATGCATGCCTTTACAAACTAAAGATATTATTCTCATAGTTTCATTAAGAACAAACATTTTACTTTCCTTGAACAATATTTCTTACAATGACAGTAGTGTTGTGTGGACATGGCTTTGTATGAAAACACCTAGATCTTTGCTCTTAACCACTGTGTGCGTTACTGGAAAACCTTACGGGCTATGACGCATACCGTTTTAGAGATTTTGGTTTTTATTTAGCTCTGATCACAGTCAGAAAGTTCTGCCACTGACCCTGAAGAACTGACCAAGATCTGTATTAGACATACTTCAAACTGTTGCTTCTACTCATAGGATACTCATTCTACTGTAGGATATAGTGGCAGATTAAAAGTCATTATGTGTTTTAGTGAAAGTGTATTTGAAAGGAGTGGTCGTATTTATTCTGTAGACATTTTTCATAAAACAGAACTTCTTAGTTGTCTAAATTATCTTCTTTAGGATTAGCACACATAATGTGTAATCTTGAGCTACTCTTAAATTAAAATCAAGTTTAGAATGCTGCAACCACATACTAGAGACAAAGTTTACTTGCATATAAAGTCTAATGCAACAGAGAACGGCCATACCTTGTCCGGAGACTGATTTGCCAGGGCCAAGAATGTGGATGTGAAATACATCCTGCAACAATTCTTTGAGCACACAGCTTTGGTCTGAACTTGGATATCCCACACTCATACTGAGCAGGAGCTATAGAATAAGACGAAAAATACTAGAAGGTGAATGCAACACATTTGTCATTTCAGCTTTTCATTCTCTGCAAGCAATTATACACCATTCATCACCTTTATTTTGTTAGGTTGCCTTCATCTGGAACACTTAAAAATGCCTGTCAAATTTTTTTGACAAACATTTCTCAGTGGTTGGCAATGAATAGATCTACAGTCAGATACAAAAAAACCCAACGAAAGTGGAAGAAGAAAATGGAGAGAAAGGAAAAATAAATTGTCCCAACACCTATACAGATGCCAGTAGCACATAAGCTGCCTAGACAGCTGGTTTTAAATTAATCTTGTTGGTACAGCAGGTGAAATTCAATCACTGTCTCGGTGGAACAAAATTTTGTTCACTCTTATCTCAGGATGCTCTGGTAATTCAGATGTCTCTGAGTTATTAAAATAGGGTAGTTCTTATTTAGCCATCTGAAACTGACTCATCAACACAGAATTTGGAATTTGTTGTCAGAGAAAGGAACTAATGAAATTTAAGGCAAAAATCACATTTTCTTTGTTGTTTAGCTGAACAACTGAACAAAAAGCCTAATAATTTTGAAAATAAATTGGATCTTCAGAATGAACATAATAACCACGTGAAAATGCCATTCTCTCCCTCAAGCCCAACGCTTTCAATGCAGTAGTATTGTTACAGTTACAGACTGTGCATGTTATAGTATGTCCTTCTTGTTCTTATTTGCTCCATTTTAGTGTTTTGATCAGAGCATATTTGCTGCTGCTCACAGCTGAGAGGGTAGAGCAGCAAGAAAGTCACCCATCTTTTGAGTAGGAACTACCTCTCTTTCTGGCATACCTTTTGTTATTGATGGACATGAAAGGACTTGTAAACAAAACGTAAAACGTACAATTTGTTGCACCACCTCATTCAGAGTACTAAAGGGCTCGATTACTAGTAACAAAACAAGGGCATTTGGTTAAATATTTAGGGCCAGATGCAATTTCCAGACATCTGATAAAATACAATATCAGAAGAGGGAAAATCTGTTTTACATCCAGGACAGAACCAGCGCCACATGAGCAGGGAGTGCAAAAATTCTGCTAGCGTAAGAGCATGCCTTGTTCAGCCTGGCCACACACACATTTATGCCAGGTGACTAGGCAGGAACAGGGGAAATTTCTGCATGAAAAGCCTTATTTTGAAACACAGGGAAAAACCATTGTGAACTTCAGCAGGCTCCAGGCGTCTCTTGTGTTTCATTTGGGGCTTCCAAGTAATAAGCACTATTCCTAAGGCTTGGGACACAGATTTTGAGCAGCACCTCCACACAGCCTTAATTTCCAGTCCACAGCTATTGCACTGTTCTAGATCAGTCTTTCAGATTAACAACTGAATGTCTTCCAGTTGTCATAAAAGATTACAGGAAAGAGAGAACACTAGTCTTTAAAGGAATAATTACGGCACTTGGGAATGTCACAGTACTCCCAGGCTTTTCTTGGGTCTGTTGTGTAGCACCAAGGTCCATTCACGTCTCCATCAGGATTTCTGCAGTACTGTAACAAAGAATAAGGATGCAAGCTATTAACCAGGGGACAAAAATGCCTACCAATGCATGTTTCAAAGTCAAATCAAATTAAATGTGGGAAATATTTTTTTTAATTCCTTACTGATAAATGATTTCCAATTCCTTTTGTCAAGATTTACTTCATTTTTCTATTTGCTCTGTGAGTTTAGAGAAAGATAATATAAATGAAACCTCTTTAACTATCTTCAGTCAGTAAGCTTTACTAGTGCAAGTTGGACCTCTGAGCTCTCAAAACATAAAACTTTACCTAGGATGGGTTTTTCTAAAGCACTAAACTGTCTACTGCTTCTTCCACTGCAGTTAATAAGAGCAGTAGGATCATCCCTGAAGCCTTTTTGCACCTAAGTTAAGTGGGTGTCATATAAGCTGCTTTTGCACAACTTCGTGATGCCTATGAATCCCAGGGATGGGGTTGCAGTGTTCACCCTGACATGGGGGTGTCTGGGTAGTTGAATCACTCTCTAGGTCTTACTGGCCATACTGACTGATGTCTGCTCAGTAAAAACACCTTGCACAACTGCGTGCTACCATTGATTTTTTATGTTCCCTTCCCAGCTCTGAGATAAGTCCCATGTCTTAGGAAAAAGAAGGAAGTATTTTCTACCTTTCCCCAAGAGTCCCTGCCAAATGGAAGAACCAAAAGTTACCAAAAGCAGCTTTTTGGAGGGAGTTTCCCCAATACAGGGAGTGTGATGCTATAAGAGGTTTGATGAAAGCAAGCAATAGATCACATACCTGGAGAAAAAAATAGTTCAAGCTGGTAACATCAAACAAGCCCTTTATATCAAATACAGACCTTGTCACAAACTGGGCAAGTACCATATGTGGGATGTCACGAGTCTAGTAGAACTAGTGATCACAAGTCTAGTAGAACTAGTGATGAATATGCATGTTAGCACCAGGGACAAGGAAGGTTAGAGATGGAAAGTGACTTACAGGATGCATGTATATCCTTGTATGATGGGTTGCGGCAGAAGCTGGAGGGGTGGGGGCGGAACTAGTAGAGGATGGGGGCTGCAATCCATCAGCTATATGTCTCAAGGAACTTGCACTGAACGTTGGATCCCTCACCACCTCACCTGTCACTGTTACTACTGAAACCTACGGTCCTAGGTGCTCTTTCTGGCAGAGAAGGCAGAAATGCTGCCCACAGAGCAACTCCAGTTAGTCCTCAGTAGTGAGGAGAAGCAAGTGCCCATCTGAAGCCCCTTGACTGCACTGCAGAACCATTTAAAAGAGCTTCTGGGCACTTGCGTGTCTCACAGAAGTACAGATAGTTCATGTCAACAAGAATTAGCACAATCAGGTTGTTGGATTGAACTGAAGAAAATAAATTAATTTTCAAAGACCCAGCATGAAATGCTTGCAGAGGGACCATGAAGAAGACAGGTGAGGCGCAAAGACAGGAGGTATTAAATGAATAGCTGCTCACATTTTTATCCAGGCCTGCTCCTGGGTGAGTCACAGGAGTGAAATAATCATGACTATGAGGTATCTGGGAACTCCACTCTTGACAAGTCCTGCCCCTTCCAGTTTTTGACACTGTGCCACGGTAGTCTTTACCATTACCATGAATGCAATCTGTGAAGAGGAAAATAAGATAATTGTTAGCTGTGAGATATTTGGCCGTGTCTATACTCGATAGTGGTGAAGTAGAAATAAATTTGAGGAAATGCTACTAGGCCTGACACGTCCTACATAATATGTATACAACAAAAGAGGGACAACATAGTGTCAGTGATGGCTAACAGTCACATTTTCATTTCCTTGCATTCTAAATTTTTTCTTCATGATCATGAAAGTCAGAAATCAAAGAAGCTTAGATTCAGTTGACCCCTCATGACTCCAGAAGCCAGGATCAGAAAGACCATTCAGTCATAAAGTTTTTTCCTTGCAGATACGGATATCTGTCCAAGATTTCACAGTAGGCAAAAAGCAGTAATACATGTTCAGCCAAAATTATTAACCTTCTAACCAGAAGAATATGTCATAGCAGAACAATGAAAGCTGCAGTACTTGGACAATCTACTACATAACAAAGTTGCATCTGAACTGAATTTAAAATGCCAGCTGTCCTCTGGTGGGAAATAGATCCCTGGAAATTTGAATGCATGGCATGGGAAAAGGCTTTTCCAGAACAGTGGTGAGCAAAGTGCCATGAAGTCTATACTTGCTGTCATGGGCCGGTTAGCTCAGTGGTTTGAGCACAGTGCTGACAACAATGACAACACCGAGATCACGTGTTCGTTTCCCGCTCGGTCCCCATGTGTTGCCTGGTCTAGTCGAGAGGTGGCGTCCCTGCCCATGACAGGGAGGTTGGACTAGATGATTTCTAAGGTCCCTTCCAACCTAGGCCATTCTATGATTCTGTGATTGTTAGTAGTCCTCCCACAGGAGTCTGGAGACTACCAGCCATGTGTTTTCTTGTGTTTCTAGTATAGACAAATGCAGTAGAAAAAGGATGTGAAACTACTAGTATAGATAAATGCAGTAGAAAAAAGATGTGATACTGCTCTAAAATCAAATGCAGAGACCCTGCTTTAAAATTCTGCAAGACAATTCAGGTTATGAGCATTTCTAGGGAAAGCAGAAAGTATTCTCACCATGATTTGGTTCCAGTGTTGTCTGAGGAGGTTTTGGTAAAGTCGCTGGTACTTGATCACTACACTTCTTCAGATTGCAATACTCCCATCTCACACTGGGGTCAGTGGTGTAGCACCATGGGCGTCTATCGGCATCTGGGTTTCTACAATAATTCTCCTTCAGGTCCCTACAAATGCAAACATGCTATATTCCCACTCATGCCACTGCTCTGACGAGGACTTGAAAGAACATTAGAACTTAGAAAGCAGGTCTGTGACAGAGTTAACATATGCAGTGTACAACAGAAATCCTTTTCAGCCTAAAGAAATCAAGAAGCATATGCAAAATGTTTAAATATGCCAAATACTTATTCAATGACTAATGCTTATAGTAGAATACAATTTACAAATCCAGATAAGTAAATACACATATGTGTATTAAAGATATAATTATTTTTAACTTTTCAAATACCTAGCTTTTAAGAAGAAATAGTTATTTGCATTTTGGAATAAATAAATAGTAAGTATTAGGAATAAGAAAGCAACCCATCCCTTCCTCAATGCTCTAATGAATTGTAGACTAGGAAGCGAAGACTTAAACTCATGAGTAAGCTCATGTATAGAAAGAGTTCATTTCAGTATAAGGGGAAACTCCTGTAGAAGCAGTGTAGAAACACATGATTAGTCTAAAGTAAAATGGTGACAACTGTGATTTGTTTCAAGATGAGGTTGACAGAAAATATTTCCACTTTAAAAAGAGAAGAAAAGGAACGGATATTTACCAAGTACACTCCCTTCCCAGCTTTAAAAACCTTGTTGTGTAAAGATGATGCAAATCAAAACAAGTTCATGAATGGTTATTGTCCAACGAACAGAGAAATGGGAAATAAACATACGCATTTGGGAACTGATCAGCAGTTTTATTGTGTCGGTGCGGTGACATTGAGCTCCAGGCTTGACATTTCTTTCCCGTGAGAGTGAAAGAAGCTGTGCCACGGTAAGTCACACCGTTGCCTTCATAGCACTCCTCAGTAATTTGAGCCTGGTCAGGCACATCAACAGCTGTAGTGAATAACAGAAACCAGTCCCTTGCATCTTAATACTTTGATATTTATACATGAGCATAGAAAGCCAACAGAAAACAACAAGCTACAGTAGGTCCCTGACCACACAACATGCTCTCTGTAACAGAATCCTTCTCGATCCATAGATCAAAAGGAAGATTTCCAAAAATGTTTGTAAAAGTTTCGTAATATGCTACATTAAAAGCATTTGTACATCAGTATTATTGTCATGCATGGGGATTTATTTCAGCTAATGATCCAAATAGTTCGCATATGGATCAAAACTTCCCCAGGGCAGGGGAATGTCTGTGGCTTTGGCACAGATGCATGTGTGAACCAAAACTGCCTTGTGTAATGAAATTTGTCTTTTGATTGCTTTTTATGGAGTCTCGGTTGAGTGCTCTCAAATTATCTTAGGTTTTGCTTTGGATTCAGTTTTTCAGGAGCTGCCACGTAAAGCTAATTAATGTTTCCATGAAGCATTAAAAAATTTAGACATGGAAGGAACCACCACTAGGCAAAAGGAAAAGACCTCTCTTACTGCAATTCTTCCTGAGCTGGGTGAGGGGGTGATTTAAAATCTTCTGCACTTATCCAACGCCCTGAACATAACAGCCTAAGCTCCACATCAGGCTCAGGAATGGCGCAGCGGGAGTGTGCTGGGCCCATAACCCAGAGGTCGATGGATCAAAACCATCCTCTGCTAGTTCAGCTTCAGTTTTAGGGGGCCTGTTAGCTCAGTGGTTTGAGCGCGCTGCTGAAAATAATAACCAACACCAAGGTTGCAGGTTCGATTCCTGCTTGGTTCCCATGTGTTGCCTGATCTAGTCGAGAGGTGGCGTCCCTGACCATAACCGGGAGGTTGGACTAGATGATCTCTAAGGTCCCTTCCAGCCTAGGCCATTCTATGATTCTATGATATGTGGCAGTACTGAGAGTGACAGCAAAACCACTACTGAGCAAAGTCACCCAAGATTTTTCAGAATAAACCAGTATGACCCTTCCCTTCCAGATGTCTGCTGTTATTCTTACCAGGGGCCTCTGGCTCTGCCCCATCACAGAAGGGGATGGTGCAATACTCCCACCGGGCAGTTCTGTTGGTGGTGTAACACCATGGCATCTTCTCACCATCAGGATTTCTACAGTAGTTTTCCTCTAGGTTCCTGAAACAGAAAACTTTGTTAAGAAAACCCTCTAATGGAAACCTAGTAAAGGTTATGAACAACAGGAGAATGTACCTTGCTGCCCACCTTACTGCTGTATTTACTGTTGGGTAACTGCTGCTGTCATTTACTGATGCCACTTACTAGATAAATAATGTCAATGCACTGGTGTTGTGGATGTGCTAAACCAGACATCTGCTAGACTGGTGAAGCAAGAGATTGTATTTCATATAGTACTTTGAGGCCAAAGGCAACACAGCAGAAACATAGGGTAAAAGAATCTAGTCCCATGCAAATATCTTAATTGTAACTTTCTTACTCCACATTTCTTCACCCGAGCAACAACACAGGAAAAGGATGAACTGAAGAGGGAAAGTCAATCAAGTAGAATTCGAAAGTCAGAAGAGGAGACAGTAGTATCTAAAAATGAAGGAGTGAATAAAAAGAAATGTGCCAAAAGATTGAAAAGACGGAATCCAGCAGGCGACGAAGGACCTTGCAAGATAGTTTAAGAAAAATCAAGTAATCCTACACTTCGGTACTTCTCATGAGGATTGAATAATGGAGGGGTTTCCCTTACTTGCAGGGATAATTTTCAGGAGTGCGAGCATGTCTGTGAGGAGACTGAGAACTCCAGTGCTGGCAGGTATTTCCCGATTCAGTAACAGATATCGTGCCTTGATAGTCTTCTCCTCTTCCTGATAGACATTGACGCCCTGGTGCCGGAACCGGTGGGGGTGTTGCTATTACAGGAAAAGTAATTGAAATTACATAGTGCCTTCTAAGACACAGTAAAAACAAAAACACTTTGAGCTTTATAATTATGTGTGCTTTTTAGCTTGCTCTAACCGATGAGAGTTAAAGACAGCAAAGATGAGGTCTAGTGAGAAGCCTCAAGGAAACGTAGCATGGTAAGGACAGGCCTTCAAGGGATAAAGGAACTTTAAAAGGTGGAGAATTGAAGTGGAAATGCAAAAGAAAAGCCAAAAGATTTTTAGGAAGAGTGAAACTGTTTGACATCAAAAGAGGAACCTCAGAACCACTGAAATGCTTGGTCATGGAAAAATATACCAAGGAAGGGCAATGTGGACCAGGCAAAACTATTAGAAATGTCTATAACAGAAATACCCAGTCTCAATCAAATGTTTGTTCCAAGGTTATTTATTTTTTTTAATTTGAGATAAAAGTTAGCCAGTTTTTGTTCTTTATCTTTGATGCCCCAGGCCAACTGCATGCAATTCAACGGAACCAAGTGCAGGGTCCTGCATTTTGGTCATGGCAACCCCATGCAACGCTACAGGCTTGGGGAAGGGTGGCTGGAAGGATGTACGGCAGAAAAGGACCTGGGAGTTCTAATTGATAGCCGGCTGAATATGAGCCAGCAGTGTGCCCAGGTGGCCGAGAAGGCCAACGGCATCTGGCTTGTATTAGAAATTTTGTGACCAGCAGAAGAAGGGAGGTGATTGTCCCTCTGTACTCAGCACTGGTGAGGCTGCACCTTGAATATTGTGTTCAGTTTTGGGCACCTCAGTATAAGAGAGATATCGAGGTGCTGGAGCGAGTGCAGAGGAGGACAACAAAGTTGGTGAAGGGCCTGGAGAATAGATCTTACGAGGAGCGATTTTGGGAGCTGGGTCTGTTCAGTTTGACAAAGAGAAGGCTGAGGGAGGACTCCCTCACGCTCTACAATTACTTGAAAGGACATTGTAGAGAGGTTGGTGCTGGTCTCTTCTCACAGGTAATTAGGGACAGAACCAGGGGGAATGGTTTCAAGTTGCAACAGGGCAAGTTTAGGCTGGACATTAGGAAGAAATTCTTCACAGAAAGAGTGGTCAGACACTGGAATATACTGCCTAGGGAGGTGGTTGAGTCACCATCCCTGGATGTGTTTAAGTGTTGCTTAGATGTGGTGTTGGGTGATATGGTTTATGGGTGAACTTGTAGTGTAGGGTCAATGGTTGGACTCGATGATCCCAAGGGTCTTTTCCAATCTGAATTGTTCTATGATTCTATAATTTGTTGTCTCCTTGCACTACCCTGAATGCAACGTGTCTAGATGCCTTTGTGTCTGGAATCCTAGAATTCAGACTCACTGCAGCGAGGAACATCACAGTATTCCCAGCGTTTAGTCGGGCTGGTAGTAAAACACCAGGGCCGAGGTTCACCATCAGGATTACGGCAATAATTCATCTTCAGATCCTTCTCTGGAAAACTGGACAGGAAAAGTAATTTTTAAAAAATGTGGCTGTAACGATTATCATGTCTAGGGCAGAGTGGTCTTCAGGTCACCATTGACAATAAACGACCCATCTGACTCACTTTTCTGGGAGGTATCCATGAGAGTGAGGTTTCTGGGAGTCCCAGCGCTGGCACTCGAGCCCAGACTCTGTTGTGGCAACCACTCCGTGGTAGTTTTCTCCACTGCAGTGCATGCACTCTACTGTAGGAGTAGGCAGAACGAGCACAAGAGAAATGGAAAGTCCCTGAGGAACGGGTCCATAAACACTCATCTCATATGAAGCTCAAGAGCCTGATCAGAGCACAAGGCTGAAAGACAGTCTTTTTCTTGGCAAAATAAAAGCTTAATTTTCTTCAACTAGCTGGTTACATTTATAGTATTCCATTTAAAAACAAACAAACAAATAAACAACTTTATAGACTATAGGTTTTGAAAGAGCTAAATTAAAACTGCTAAGCTATAATTGCAAATCTGTGCCTTGCTCATGGCTTGTTTTATTGACTTTGCGCTAGCAACTCTCATTTGGTTTGGTTCTAGGGTTATGATATGTGAATGCAGTTGTATACCATGTTTTCATCTAGGGAAAACAAAAAAGACTTTGTACAGCAGTTTTGTGGGTATTTTGCAGTCTTCCTTGTTGGTGTTGAAAACATCTTTGAAAAGTTTCAGGTTGGATTAAACTCAGGTTTGAAACAAACAAATAAAAGTATGTGAACAACTGCATATTCTTGAACACATCTTCCAAAAAGGGAAAGAAATCAGTATATGCATCCTGACCTTCACACTCTGGGATGTTACAATAATCAAATCTGGTAGCAGGATCCGTTGTGTAACACCAGGGTCCCTTTTCATCATTATCGGGATTTCTGCAGTAATTTTCCTCCAGTCCCGCCTGGGGATATTTTTCAGGTGTGTAACTGGAACAGAATTTAAGTGGGATTAGAGAATAAGGAAACTATCCCAATTGTTCAGCTGAGGACTCTAAAAGTGAAATCTTTATCTGAGGACCATTTCATAGATGTTCATTAGAAGTCATCTATTTGCTACTGTGTGTCATTGCTAAAAAGTTAGAAGTGTCATAGCTATAGACTTCAGCAAATATGGTGCCTCTAAGGCCAGTCATGTCTTTAACACTTGCATTTATTCCTGATATTCTGTTTCCAGTAATTTTCGCTCATCTGAGGTACTGTGTAGCAATTCTTTTCTAGGACATTTTCTGGGAGATGCAATGAAAAGGTATTTGCTGAAATGTGAGTGTTCTCTGTAACCTGAACACTATGCCTATGGGTGGTTTTCATTATTTACAATAAATATTGTTTACAAAAAATAATGCCCTGATAATTGTCTGTGGATTCACTGATAAAATGATTTACCTCATCTGCCATATTTTATACTTCTAGACGAGAGAAGAAGTTCTTGCCCTGGTGAGATTAATGGAACATTCTTACTTCAGCAGAACCAGGTGCTTCCTCATTTAATTTTTTGCTCATGTAGGGACCACAAAATTTAAGTGCAGCTGCCAAGACGGACAATACCCCTATTGATCAATTGCCAATTGCAGGTCTCTGAGCTACAACCTAGATTAGAGAATCAGCTTATTCTAGAAAAGCACAGAAAAAATATTTTATAGGAAGACTTTGAACAGCAAAAAATTTGCATATAAGACTACCTAGCACATATAAATGGCTTAGCAAAATTTCAGAAATAATATAAACCTATAGGAAAAGGCCTTACTTTGGTTTATGGGGGACATTATCACTCCACTTCTGACACGGCACACCTCTTTGAGTTTTGGCTTCTGTTCCTCTATAATCCACCCCGTTTCTCATCTTGCATTCTAGAAGATAAACTGAGGTGGTATGTGCTTAATTAATCAGTATCATGGCATGATTTCAGCACACATAAAATCCATTTTCAAGCTAATACATTTAAATACATTTGTTCATATTTTGACTTCCTTATGCTGTCAAAAATAGACAGTCATGTTGTAAAAACCTGTGAGTTATGTGATCATAGAATCATAGAATGGCCTAGGTTGGAAGGGACCTTAGAGATCATTTAATCCAACCTCCTTGTTTTGGGCAGGGGACACCACCTCTCGACTAGACCAGGTAACACATGGGGACCGAGCGGAAATCAAACTCGCGACCTCAGTGTTGTCATTATTGTCAGTACCGCTCTCAACCCACTGAGCTAACTGGCCCCAAGGTCTAAGTCGAACTGATTAGCACTGAAAATTTATGTGAAGGCAAAAAACTTCCAAACTAGAATTCCAGAGAAAAAAGTATAACACAACTCAGTTCTTTTGACAACATACTATAGTAAGTCTAAATAATTAAATATGGGTTTAACATTTAAATATACACTATAACAAAATAGAAACATATTATCTTTTCATTGTCTCCTATGATGTTACAATAGTTATGTACAGTAATTAAAATTAAACCCCAAAACAGAGCCACCTCATCTCTGCTGAAGAAGGTAACAGGACAGAACTGCAGATGTATACATGCAGCATTATGCCAATTTAAATAAGAAAATTTTTTAAAGTTCATATAAATGCAGATGACATAATTTTATTGAAATTCAGCACATGATAAATGAGATTTAATTAATTCCTGATGCTAAAACACTGACTCTGCCATACAAAATAAAATGGATAGTTGAACGATGGTGCATACTACATATGCTTTTGTACTCCTAGATTTTGGAACTTAGTAGTACCTTAACGAAAAAAACAAAAAGGAGTGAAAGAATTAGCAGTGAAATCCAGTCATTATAGAAGTCAATTTTAGTGCTGAATAAACCTGGGGTTTGTATGGGTAGCCTTAAAAATATTGAATTGTTTTAAAGTATTAATCATTAAATTGAATGAGAATTGAAAGCTCAATGTTGTATTTTTTTCTCCCAGGAGGAGGGAGCAATAATAACCCCATTGCAGCCTTTAAGATTCTCCTGGGAGGACTGAACACTCACTTTTTGCAGGAAGAAGCTGGTGGCTGCGAGGTGAGAGCAGGCTTGCAAGGGCAGTTCTGCCAAGGCATGGCTGAAGGAACTCACATCTTGGCATGTTCCCTCAGAGCACCAGTAGCTACTGGTTAGGGACAGTCATTGTCAGGCAACATGTCCTCTGGCTTGGAAAACTAAGTTTGAAACTCATTTAATATTTCTCTAGGCACAGGGCATATTCATCAGCCACTTTCTTCTTTCTAGCTGCACTAAAACAATCTGTCCTTTAGGTTGTGACCTGTTTTGTCTCAATGTCTTCTTCAAGTAGCAAAATAGGTATTTGTGGAGATGCAGTTTTGCATTAGATTTTCTCAGCATCAGTTATACTGAAGATGACGTACAAGCAGAAGATTAATATAAATCTGGTAAAATAATGCCATTTTACACAGATATATCTTGTCAAAAGTGAAGAGAACTAATATTTGATTCTGAAATAATATCCTGCTCTTCTTTGGGCCAATAGGTAGGTATAGATGTACCTTTATATATGGGCAGGTTTACCCTAGAATCTCTACATGAAAGCCATTTGTACACTTCAAACAATTTTGCAATAAATTGACATTAAAAACCTGAATAACTGAACATTGAATGAGCCAAGTGCTGACTCTTTTTCTTTGTGTAAACTTTTGACCGTTTATATAACCTTTAGGTTTTTTCTGTCTGATGGTAATAACCAACTTTGATCCCCAAACTCGATCCATGTCCTTTGGGTTAAATATTTACAAACAGATATGTAGATATCAATTCCCAAATGCTAAGTTTAATTCTTACTACTTTTACTATAAGCCAGGGAAGGTTAACTTTCTCTTTTATAGCACAGACCGCAGAAAAAAATATTTTTTGCAAATGTGAATTTAATACCGATTGACATCTTTTTCTTTGAATGCAACTATAAAGAGCAATTAGACCTCATCAGGTAATTGCTTCAACTGAAAAAATTGATGTTAGTTTCAGCAACAGTATTGCAAAAGCATCTGGGCATGTGAAAGGAATTTCTCTGAAGTATCATGACAGCACCAGCTGCTAGAGACAGTAATGTTAGCAAAAGCTGCATTTTTCATTCTGTTCAGTAACAGTAGATGTTGTCCTTACAACAGACATGTAATTATTTGAAACTCCACAAATGAAGAGATGAGCAACAGAGAAACCATCTGGCACATACACAACAGGCTGCCTTTGTTACGTTTATGATCCCTAGGTCCATCTTTTGTTTTCTGTAGGCAGATGTGCAATTTTTGGACATTTTGATTATGTAAAACTACAGTTTTCCACACGTTTACTGATGAGGATCTTTTTCAAGAGACTAAAATCCATGTCTATGACCTCTAAACTCTTAAAAGGATGCAGTGGTGAATCCTCAGTGAATATTGACAGAGTCTCACCCAGGTAATAACTTCAGCAAATCCAAAAGATGTCTCAAAGGTAAGCCAAATTCACAGTCTAGCTCCTGATCACAGTATTGAAGGAAAATAAGTAATGATTATTTACATGTAAGTTATTTGTTCAGTCTTTAAACTTCGTTACTTGCAAATTGATCCATTCAGTTTTTCTTCTACAACAGGAACTGCAGAAGATTTCTTAATGTTACTTATTCATGATTCAGGGAAATTCCCACCAGCTTCTGGATATAATAAAAATATCTTATTTTCGAAATGCTGAATTACCTATCTGAGATATATATAAAAAAAAAGGCAGCTGGCCAGAGACTTCATAAAATATCAGGCTGAAAAGGACCCTCAATGGTCTTTGGTTCAAACCCCTCTGAAAAATACGACCAGCTTCTGAGCTGGAGGAAGCCATGCAGAGCTTTGTCCAGTCAATATCTGCAAGTGTAAAGGTTCCGTAGACTCTCTGGGCAATGTGGTCCAATGTGGTCACCCTCCCTGTGAAATATTATTTTCCTTACATCCACAAAGTCTGAGAAAAAAAATCTCATTTGGATGCTCAGCTGCAATCCACCTAACGCTGCTGAGCTACTACCTAAAATCTTGCAGGTGCTATACATATGGCATTTTCTTAATGTACAAGTCTTTGCAGGTCAACAGAGGATGCCATTTTCTGGAGCTCATTGGTATTTACAGTCTAGTTATTGTGTTTCTTGACTTTTGGTTAGAAGCTGGCCTACTGAAACAGCTGCATGATTTGCAGAAGCTCAGAACTTGGTCCATTTTTCCTTTACATGCACCTTTCTTGGTTGAAAGAGACCAACTTTTTGGTAGATAATAGAGTTTCTGATTTCTGAATAATCTCAAATGCATTTACAAAGTTACAAATCATCAAATGGTGAAAGGCAATGTTCACAAAGTCATTAAACACAGGACAGTAGCAACTCTAAAGTTTACTACATTATCTTGCACATTAACGATCAGTAAGAATATCTTTTCTCTCTTGTATATTATTAAAGTCAGAAAATAACACAATGAAACTTATGTTACATTAAAAATAAATCACGTTCCTACTTTCCTGTGTATGGCAAGAGCTCCGTGCTTGATTATGTAATTCAAAAATAATCTTAAACCCCAACTGTTTCTCTATATCTGGCATAAGGTTATAGATTTTAAAAAAGAGGTAAGTGAATTGAATAGTTGCCATTTCTTAAAGGCAGACTTCCTATTTTCAGAAAGAATAGGGATCAAATGCACTTCAATCAAATAATCCACATCTATGACAAAAATTATCAGAAACAAAACACATACAAAAGGAGCATACAAAAATTCATGTCAACTAACTATACAATAAAAATACAGATTAGAATAAAAATTCCACCAAAATCCATAACTAAGGAGTATAATCATCATATAAAGATATACAAAAACTATAAAAATAGAACATTTTCATCTGAAGCATCATTAATGCTTTAATACTTCCGACAATGTATGCAGCTAAAAGAGAGTTGATTTGAGTCTCACCCAAATAAACTGTGAATTTTCTTAGTGATATAATTGAAATTATTTTGTAGTTTCCACCAGCGTTCCTGTGGGCAAAAGTCTGTCTCAGAAATCATTAGCACAATTAGATCCTCCTGGTACCCTCAGCAGAGACAGAGAAGATGCAGGTTATTGGCTGGTTTTAAAGGAGAAAGGAGAAGAGCCTCTTAAGCATCTCCATTATTCTCAGCTCCTTCTGTGTTCCCTGAGCAACAGTACGGTTTTCTACCCCTGGACCCTAGGATTTAGGGAGAAGGAAAGATACTGGAGCACTAATGTGAGGAAAAAAATGATACCACTGCTATACCAGCAATGTGGCAAAACAACAGGTATTAGGACTGACCTATCCAGTGAAGGCTTAGCCCCCGTTTACCTCAGGGTTATGTGACTCCCACTGGAAAGCATATCTCAGTGAAATAATATGAAAAAAAGACATAGACATACTTCTTTTTTCATACAGAACTGCATCTGTTCTTCTGAATATCACTGCAGTTTTGGTGTTCTCAGCCAATGTTAAACACTGTTGGTCTTTACTGGTGAATAAGAAGGCCCTGTTGAAATTAAGAGGAGAGAGCAATGTAAGAAACAACAACTGAATGACTGCATTATTTTCCTGAAGAGTTTTTCTAGTGTTCAGTTACAACTCAGTTATAATTAATTCTACGATTCTATGAATTTTAACAAGCATTGCATTTCAGTGACATTTGAGTGATGTGTCTGAAATCACTGAGTATTGCAGCCCATGTTTTCAGTGATGACTGTGACTCCTAAGTCTTCATATCAAAGAAGAAAGACATTCCAGAGTATTTGGCATCTACTAAGGCACAGGCAAAATATAACAAGCCAGGACCTTAAATTAGCTTCTTGATAACTGTTCTGAATTGTTGTATGCACAGTAGTGTAAGCACTTCGGGAAACACTATCTTTTCAGCAAGTACCTAGGCTGCAAGTCTGCAAAACTGGAGTGGATGGGGTAACCTTTACAGTAGCATCTAAGGAAAACTCCTGACAGGGTAAGTAATTTCTACAGTTGGCTCTTCTGAACCAAAAAAAAAGAGCAATAGCAACATGAAATTTGGTAGGCAAGTCTACACCAGGAAAGCAAATACTGACAAAGCCCATTCTGTAGCTCTGCAACCAGCTAGTATGGTCCCAGTGTGGTTGTACTGGTAAATTTACATAACCTCTTCCCAAAGGAGAGGGGCCACATCTGGACTCGCTGCTGGCAACCATGTCCAGGAGCTGTCTGGGGAGTGTTCATTGTCCAGGGTCAAAACTACAGTGGGAACTGTTCCCTTAATCCAAGCCTAGTTCACAGTACTGTAAAATTTATAAGTACAGATGTAGCTAATGAGCATGGACGAACACGTTGCTAAAGTGGGATAATGGGTCTGAAATACCAATCTGAACGCATTGGTCTGAATCACTAATTTGAGGGTTCTTCAATGGTGGCCTGGTCTTAAAACTCTGCCTAGTAATTACCTTTCTTCCCCCAGATCCTTCCTTGTCAGATATCATCTGTTCTTTATGTTCGATCTCACAAAATTAATTAGGGAGGCAAGGACAAAACACTCTGATGTTATTCCAGTGTCAGGTGATGGTAGTCTCAGACCCAAGGCAGAGGTTAAGGAATGATATTGTTTCTGAGTACGCCTCAAAAGGGAACAGTAATTCTCTGGAAACTGTAAATATATGATCTGAATACACAGACCTGCCCTCTCTGCCTTCCTCCCCACCCTCCTGAGCCAAGTACTACTGGAGCTCTGCCTTCTCTCTGGGGTTTTCAGAGAAGGGAGTCGGATCAAAGGACTGGTACGTCACATGCTCCTGTCATCCTTCAGGGCTAAACCTCTTTAAAACAAGCCTCATTTCTCCTTTTGATTTAAAACACAAAGCTATAAAACACATTTTAAAAGGCAGCACCAGGGTATCCTTGCCCTGAAGGAAAGCCTGATGGGGAATGAAGTACTGGAAAGTCAGGCTGCTGAGTTGAGAAAGGCATGCTGCAGGAGTGGCAGGTCAAGAATTCATGAAGAGAAAACCTCCCTGCCTCGTAGGGGAGGAGTGGCTCCCACCACAGTAGAAGGTACCTCTCCTCATTCCTCCGGCTGCCTGAAAAAAACTGGGCTCTGAGGCTTTGGCACAGGGGGCTCAGAGGCCTTAAGCTCAAAGCAGTTGGCTCCCCCAAGGCAGGAGCCTGAGCAAAGGGCAGAGGTACAGACTGGTCAACATCTTTTGTGCTTTCTAGCCCCTTGGGCCTGGTTAAATGCAAGTATGGAGTGAGGGCTGGCTGGAAGAAGGGTTTAGGATTGTTAAGATTTAGATGACTGTCTCTTTCTCAAAGTGAATAGAAGTTATGTAAGTCCAAATTCTAGCAAAATTCAGAATAATAGATGTATCTGCAAGATAAAAGGTAATAAACCGAACATAAGCAATGCCATTTTTGCTCTCCTAAATTTCCAAGCAATTAGTTATGACTTTTTATTGCAAAAAGAGTTCAAGAGTTCTGACAAAACTGTCAAGTTGGTGTTCAACTTGTGTGCCAAAGTGTGCATCAAGATATCATAAGGTTTTCCAATAAAAATGCAACATATCTTTTATTAATTTCTCTGTTCCTACTGTCTTCACGCATACATCCCAAGAATTCTGTTTCTATGCATCTTTTGTTTTTCCAGCAAACTTCAGACACACATACTCCTAAGAAATTCCTCAAATATTCAGAGCGATGATGTCAGACTTCTCCATCATCTGCAATGAAAGAAATATATATGGGAACTAGTGGAAATTACCTGCAAATAAATGTATTTTCATTTTCACATCGTTCTGCACATTCTTCTTTACTATTTGTCTTATAAGTTTGCTTCTTTGGGTTGAGCAGCCAAGCTCCCTCTGTTCTCACATAGCTGTCTAGTATGGTTCCTTGCACTAAAAGTAAAAAGAGAAGAGGTAAAAATGTGAATGCTGAGATGACCTATTTCAAACTTTCGTGTTAAATTCTTTGTCACCTAGTTGAGTAATATCATCATTTAATTGCTGGAATAATTGCGTTAATGGTGACAAAATCTGAGTAAATCCTGCCTTCTCAGTATGATAAAGGGTAGCATCACTGAAAACCCCTGTAAGGCAGAACAAAGAAACAGCTTTGTGTCATTCTGAAAGTCATAACAAGTAACATAAATCTAGGGTATAAAGTGATGGGAATAGAGAAGACGACCCAAGGACCGGAAGAAAGTGAAGTTGGGAACTGACCTGTTGGAGAGCAGCGCAGGGGAAAGGGACTTGGGTGTCCTGGCGGACAGCAGGATGCCCATGAGCCAGCAATGTGCCCTCGTGGCCAAGAAGGCCAATGGCATCCTGGGGTGTATTAGAAGGGAAGTAGCTAGTAGGTTGAGAGAGATCCTCCTGCCCCTCTACTCTGCCCTGGTGAGGCCACATCTGGAATATTGTGTCCAGTTCTGGGCCCCTCAGTTCAAGAGAGACAGGAAACTGCTTGAGAGAGTCCAGCGCAGAGCCACAGAGATGATGAAGGGAGTGGAACATCTCCCTTATGAGGAAAGGCTGAAGGAGCTTGGAGAAGAGGAGGCTGAGGGGTGACCTCATTAATATTTATAAATATGTCAAGGGGGAGTGTCAGGAGGACAGTGATGTCCAATGACAGGACAAGGGGCAACGGGTGCAAGCTAGAGCATAGAGAGTGCTTTTCACTCTGACGGTGACAGAGCACTGGCACAGGCTGCCCAGAGAAGTTGTGGAGTCTCCTTTTCTGGAAACATTCAAAACCCATCTGGACACATTCCTGTGTGACCTACTGTAGGTGATCCTGCTCTGGCAATGAGGTTGGACTAGATAATCTCTCGATGTCCCTTCCAACACCTAACATTCTGTGATTCTGAAGTGTTTCAGAAAGAAAATATTGGTTCCCTGTACTCTGGAGAAAGAAGATAAGTGGGACTCAAGAATAATATGAAACAGTGATTGTCCAGTGCTGATACCTAAGCACGTGGAATGAATTCAGTTTTATCAGCTACCTCATAGCTGCCTCTTTTCAAATGATCTTACTCTTGCAAGAAACAAGCCATCCTCAGTCACTGCAGTTATCGCTGTGCTCATGTTCAGATTATAATTTTTGTAATAACTCTGTACTGAATAACTGTATTGAATCAAGGTAGCAGCTGTTGCCCTCCATTGTGGTGAATTAACATAAGATATTCAACTGGTTGGTAGATAAATTCACTGAGCAACAACCTTTGGGCCACAGCTGAACGTGAAATGTATAGGATACTAAATGGGACAGCTACGTTTAGTAGTAAACTCCTAAAATGTTCAAGTACAATCCCTCTTGTAAAGGACTTTGCCAGTTAATATTTTCATTTTCTGTGACTGCAATGCAATCTCTGAAAGCTTAGCTGTAGTTTACAGCCTTGCAACTTTCATGACTTTCAGCCGCAGAGTCATGGTGTTGCACAGGTCCTGTGATTTTTACAGTTTCTGGATCAGATGGGTGTATGACTCTATTGACAAATGTCAGGCTCTGGGAGTTATCTGTGGTTTCAACCCCAAATAGACAGCTGGCCCATGGTCTTCGCAACACATCTCAGCCCTGCTCTGTTCCTTGTTTTTGTGTCTGGCTTTACACAATTGCTAAATAAAAGGCACAGGGGGTATGAGCCAGACCCTGGCCTCCTGCTCATGACAGCCGTGCTGAAGAGAGGGACTTCTTTCTTCATCTCTTTCTGACCATTTTGTTTCTTGGCTCCAGCCTGATACTAGCAGGAGGGACAGAGAGCAGCCTTGTCCCACCCAGACCCACAGCCTGGGGGCTCTGCGAGGGTGTTCTGTGAAATATCTTTCAGGCTGAGAAAGGCAATTGATCCTCCCTTTCCTGAGCAACAGTTTTTTGTAGTGTGGAGCAGGCTCACATGCCTCCTGGTACAGTTAAATTCCTTCACCTGAGTGCTGGCTCAGCCTGCATTTGAATATGTTCTTTAAGATCATTTTGCACCGACAGGTCGGAACTGTTACAATAGTCACAAAAGCCAAATTATGCTTCCTCTCCTACTGCTGCAAATACAGAGAAGTTATTGGAGATTTTTCCCTGCATGTAGACTGGGAAACAGTTTGGCCCTGAGGTTTGGCAGTTTAACAGTATACATGAAAGAAAAGGATAGCTGTTAAAAAAATAGTGAAAATGGAAATAATAAAATTTTATGTGACAGCCACAGGAATCAATGATTCTACTAGTTATTTCAAAACAAAAATGTCATTAAGAACAAATGAATTTTGAGAGAAACATTAAGTGAGGTTAAAGCTTAACATTTATATCAAAGGGATGCTGCAACCTGCTATCTACAAGGACAAGAAACACAAGTCAAGAATTCCTATTATGGTACAGCTCCTATGCAACCTTCATTCTACTCAATTTTCACACTGCAATAATACTGTCATTATAATTACAGCATTTGATTTTAAAATATTGACAGGTTCATAATTTATTTGGGTCATAAAAATATTTTCCCCCTTTTCTGGTATAATTCCATGACAGAACAAAATACTTTAAGAAAAAAAAAAAAGAAAATATATGCAAACTGAATAAAAACACAGTAAATTTTCTTGCTACCATCTTTTTCTCTGTCTATGGAATTTTCAGTGTTAGAAAGATGTATTACTACCTTATTCAGAGATGCAAATATTTACTGCCATTTGATAAAGGATTTGGAAACAAAAGCAGAGTATTGCAGAAAAAAGGCCAAATCCTATATTCTCCTCCCCCCTATAAAATTCTTACTTATTTGAGAAGTGTATTTAATCTGAATGAAGCTGTTCTACAAAACAAATGTTAGAGACTAGAATTTAAATTAAGATGCTCATTCTTAACATTTAATAATACTAAGATTTTTTATGCTGGGATAAGTCTCTAACATTTCTATTAAAAGGTACCCATACGTTTTTATAACCTTTCTTATATTTTAAAAACACATACACAAAATAGTTATGTATTTTATGGGGGGGGGTGTGTTTGTGTGTGTTGGCACACAAAATGCAATCACAATCATCTATGTAGCTATGCAGAAGGCCTGAAAGAAGATGTGCCATGTCAATCTCTTCATCTGTAAAGTTTAAAATTTTCAGGATAGACAATATTTACTCACAATTTCTGCAGAAAAAATCGATCACATGGAATGAAAAATTTGCTGTTAGCATTGTGGCTATGAAAAAGACTGAAGCTCTAGTGCATGGAATGATTCTTTCCTTTCTTTGTTGTTTTGTTTTTCACAACGTATTCACAAATTTTAAAACAATAAAATTAAGGATCGCAGTATTTGAGACAATAGTGAAGAAAATAAACAGCAGTCATAGGATAAAAGGCTACTGAAACCATAGACAGAGGTGTCTTTGTAGCAAGCCTTCGCTAGGCTGCTTTCCAAGGGTGCCCCCATTTCTGCCCATGAGGCATGTTTGCAGGGAGCCACCAGCTCCCCACACAGACCCCAAGGCTGTTGCTCTTCTGGTGTCTCTAACAAACACAACACTGGAGCAACCACAGCTCTTGCTTTCTCCAGCAGCAACTTTCATCTAGGTAGGTCATGACACAGAGATTTGGGGACCTACCTTCACTAAATGGAGCTTGCGAGTGTTTGGCTCCAATCTCACCTGGGCAAAGCAGAAGGCAAAGGATTCTTACCTGAGCTGAGCAAGAAAAGAAAGAGAAAGGCAGCTTTGCTAATCCGCATTTTGGCCCAGCTGGCAGGTGCTGGAAGCTGTCTCTGTCAGTGCACAAAGTTTTATCGACTCGCACTGGAATGAGGCTGCATCAAACAAACAAGGCAGGTAGGTTGAGTTAATGATTCTCCCATGCTGTGCCCCCCTTTGCTGTGGTGTGGCCATTCAAACAACCTTGAGTTGGATGGATTGCCAAATCAGACTCAGTCATTTGTACTGGATGCTGGGAAATGCGAAGGCACTCTTTTTTGTGGGACTTGTTTTGTTCTCTAGTGGTTAGGTCTTTCTTTGCTAGACAATAGACAGGAATAATGTTGCTGGAAAGCGTGGGAAATCATGTGTCCAGATAGAATTGAATTTCTTCTGACACTAGAGCCCCAATGGTAATTTCAGCCATGCATGACTGTATTTATTCTTAAGGACCAGCTTCTGTTTAATCTCAGTTTAAGCACAGTTATCAGATACAGAAAGTATTAACTCAGTAAAATAATTTAATCTTACATTTTTGTTAAATATTGTTTTCTTTCCTATGTTTCCTTGAGCCAGATTTTTCTTTTTTTTTTCTTCATTTGGGAGTAAGACTTCAAGTTCATTTTAGTTCAAGAGCCTAACTTTGAGTTTAAGCCCCACAGACATCTTTTCAATGTTCTTCCTTATCAGACATTTAACCTCACACTGCATGCATAAACTCACTCAGTGAAGGGTGTCAGACTTTGCTCATCCATGCATTATCCCAGTTTCAACATCAGCTCACTCTGCATTTCTCAAGTGGCCTTTGCCTTGGAAAAGTTGCACTGCAGCACCGTTTCATGGCCTCTCTTGCCTGTTACGTCACCTGTGCTCCTTCAAAATAGTTTCTTGAATCCGATGTGCTAGTGACTCACCAGGGGCGGGAGGGGCTGCATGTTGGGTGAGGAAAACAAGCTTGAACAGGCACTGCTGTGTCATGTGGTTCAGTCTTCTGCAACTGGAGGCAAAAAGCTCACAGGATCATGAGTTCCTTCTGAAAACTATTAAGCCTATCTGCTTCCCTGTTATCTTGCTTACTTGGGGTGCTGATGGCTTGGGATAAAGTTAGGGGTGCAGGAGTAAGTACATGAAAGAGGCATTCTAGTATGGGAACCAGATTAGCTGTTATTTTACAAATGATGTGAAAAATCTAGAGCTGATGCTGCTTGTAGTCCCATGCTATTTTTCTCTTGGAGGGTGCTGTAATACCATGTTTTCTGGTTGTCTTCTATGCTTCAAGCTATTTTAATGCAACTTGTGAACAACAGCAAAGTGTGGTATATCTCTAGAAGCTTGGGAGACCACAAACGCTAGGTCAGAGAAACAAAGCAGATGGGCCCAAGAGAGAAGCTGATGGAAGCCGGACTCAGCTCAGGGAAACATTTGAAGGGTGATAGAGAGAAGGCATTGGATACTGTGCAATTATAAGTGGGGTTGGGATTATCAAGTTTCAGGAACAATTACTCATTGGGAAAGAAGGATAAAATAAAGGAGCAGAATACAAAGTAGGCTTCACTAGCAAGTAGGCTTTGGAGAGTTACTCAAGTCTGGCTTAGCCCCACATGTTTTTAACAATCCTAGCCTCATTTCTAGTTCGTACTCCAGAGCTCATTCCCTCTGTTCTGCTCCACAAAGCCTGACTCCCTGGCCACTGCCTTGTCTGCAGCCACAGCCAGCATCTACTCACCAATTCCCATGACTCCTTCCCATCAGATATTAAAGATAGTGTTTTATGTCTTACTCCAATGCAAAATTTGTTTTCTACGCAGCCCTGCCCTCCCCAGCACCTCTCTCACTTTCTCCATCTTTCCGTATCCCCAAATTCCACTACAGTATTTACTGGGTTACTGCGTTATGGTACGCATCTGGTGGGTAAAGAGTAGGAACAAAGTTGTGTATGTGTGTTACATGCAATTGTGTCTCCTGCATGGGAAAGGAATGAAAAACCTTGAATTTTAATTGAGTTTGTAAAACTGTTTGATAAACACAATGTTTTATAGATTTTCGTCAGATCAGCTTTTCCTACCGGTTTTGAAAGTCAAAGGAGTTAATTGTGGTAGACAAAAGTGTGTTAACATATGTCGAGGATAGTTTAGGAACATCTGCTTGCATCGTGTAAGCAAACACTCTTTTGCAAGCTTCCCTCATGTTAAAGGTCCATACATACTCCTACAGGTCTATAGCAGTTGCCACTTTGAGGCTTGAGTTTGGTTCTTCTCCCAATCCCATTGTCTTGAACCTGATTAAAATGCACCTAGTTCACCAGGGATGCTCCTGATTTATTCTGCAGTACAGAAAAGAAAACTTGTATTGGCATTTCTTTCAAAGATGAAAATGCAGATTTGGAGAAATATTATTCACCTCTGTCTTAATAGATCTGTTCCCAAAAAATTGGACTTGGGAATACTGTCAGCAGCTGATTCTGGTACAGAAATGCTCATTCTGTAAGTTTTCCATAAGAAAATGTCAAAATCGAAGAAGTGTCTTTCACCTGCCAGACTGGCACTCTTCACTGCTGTCTTGTGATGAAGATGTGAGTTCTCAAGACATCATGTTTGAAAGGATCTCTTGCAAACTCTTGATTTATCGATCTCATTTTGTGCCTTTTCTCCTTTCCTCTTTTCATATATAGATCCACAAAGTGTCTAAATCTTTTCCCAATTTTGGTCTTGTGGTGTTTATTATCATTTATTTGACCACTGTGAGGCCTATCGTAGGTGGAAGTTTATCAGATCTTATTTCAGAGTCAGGGTATGTTAGTTAGCATAGTGGTTAAAATATAAACAACAGTAGGAGGCTTTTTAAATAGAAGTTGACCCTTGAAATCGAGTTTACTGTAAACTCAGAAAAATCCCCTCCAAAAGAAATTGTAAACAATGTCAGAGCACAAGTCACATCTTACTGAATAAATTCAGATAAATATAATTACCCTAAACTTCAGAATCAGAGAAAGTCAGAAAACAGCCACTTAGATATCAGTTATTTGCTAAGAGGAGAAAGGACTAATGGCAAGATTTAGTTTCCTGGAGGGGAAAAATCTCAGAAGCCTCCTCTAAGAAAGGGCACAGCTGCAAATTTGGAGTGATTGTGAACTGAAGGAGCTCGTGTAAGGGTACTAAAGGTACTAAAGGGTACTGCTATGGGTACTGCTAAAGGGTACTGCTATGGCATAGATCCATAGGTAGCTGGGAAATAAGGGAAGTATTTTTACTTTCTTTCCAAAGACAATCAGAACAAATGACAAAAGTGAGACTTACGTAGCCCTGATTCACACAGCCAGAGGAAGCTTCAGGCAGTGACACCAGAGGGATAACGTGGATGGCTTCCAATGACAGGAGCTGCTGCAGGTAAGATGGGAAGGGGTTCAGAAAGGAAAAAGGTAGCCAAGTTAAAAATAAATTCTGATATTGCTTTACACATAAAGAAACACAGAGAGCAGAACACCTGGCAGAAAATCTCATCTCTGCAATTTCTGGCCAACAACACATCCAAGGAAAAGAAAGTGATGGTGCCAGTAAGAATGGTAAGGACAGAAGGAATGCTTTTCCAGTAGTAGAAGTTTTAGTCTTGAAGGTGTTCATTTGTTCTGGCTGCTGCCGAATAACAAGAAACCAGTAGCATAAAGTCAGACAGACATATGAGAAGCAGAAAGGTTAGGAAATGAGAAAACTGAGTGTCATCTTTATAGCAAAAGATAAAAAGATTAACTACTGGGGTTTCTGTGTTGCTGAAAAGAATATCTGGAAAAACAAAGACCTTGCAGTTGCCTTTAATATTGCTGTGGAGAGATTCAATGGTATAATCAGGCTTTACTGGAGGTGATTAAGAGAAAATGCAGTCCTTTCCACACCTGAAGGGTAAATTCAGCTCTAAATACTTAGAAATATTGCCCAGTTCAGCAGCCATAGCATTTAGCATGCCGTGTGCTAGAACACTTTGTACATGAGGGACAACTTCACCATGTCATTGCTAGGCAGCAGGGCAAAAGCATTCTCCATTTCATAGACAGAGACCATAGCTAAGCTTTGGAGAAGCCATAGCTAAGCTAAAGGATTGTGTACAGCAGAGCAACCTGGTGGGCAGCTTTGAGTCCTGCTTGAGTGTCCCAGCATGTAATGTCTGGCACTAGCACTGCTGTGGGAAATGGTTCAGCAAAACCACTGCGGTGATCTTCTGTAGCCTACTCCACGTTTCTGTTAGTGGGAGCATGTCCTGTTTGCAACCTTGTTTGTTCTTGATTTTGTTATTCTCCCGTGTGCTGCAATGAACACCCTGCCTGTGAGTGCTAGTCACTCTTTACATGGTATCATAGAATCGTTTATGTTGGAAAAGACCTTAAGATCATTGAGTCCAACTAGTAATCTGGCAATGCCAGCTCCACCACTGTGGATGTTTGGGGCTGCACAACAGAAACAGAGGAGCAGTATATAATAGGGCCTGAAATTCAACCTGTATGTCTATTTTTCTTTTTAACTCTGTTTTCTTTGTGGAAGAGTCTGTAAGAAAGTGAGTATCTGTTTGCGCTCAGGCTTCTCAAAGACTGCTGCCCGGCAGGTCATGGCTACACTTTTCTGGATTTTGCAGGCAAGTAGGTCCTGTCTCTGCTGTTACAAATCACAGGACTCGGCTGTAACTGCAGTCAGGAGGCCATGCAGAGAGGGGTTGTTGAACTCTGGTCAGTCCTTCCTCTCACATATAATGGTGCAGCGTAACCCTTTGGCCACTGTTCAAAATGTTTGGAGTTACTTGGATGAGGGTGAGGACTAGCTGGCAGCAGAATGTGGAAGATGAAATGAAGAAAAGAAGCATAACCACTATGCCCCTTCTGGTTAGAAAAGCAGAGGAGAGGATATATGGAGAGATTTTTGCATTGTACCCAACAATTGCCCAAATGCCTCCAAAGACCCCAGCAAATTCCTGCTATTTTTAAGTTGCTCTTCTGGTATGTTTCTAGACACTTATAGAATTACATGCAATGATCCCTGCAGCAGTGTATTGTTTACTGATAGTTCCAGCTAGTGATGGATCCACTTCGGGATGTCTGGAAATGTCATTGAAATCAGGTGAATGTTTATATCTCCTTGCTTCTGTGACAGTTTCAGAAAAAAGGGACAAGTAACCTTCGTTTTCCACACAATGTACGTATTGAAATTGTCAGTGTAGTTCCTACTTGTCACTTGCTCACGGGTTTATTTCCATGATTCCTGACTTGTTAGCTTAAATAAAGGAAGGATGTTCTAGCTTGTTTAATCTTGTTGAAATTAAATGCTGAAAGGGCAAAGCAGCAGATGACATTGTTATATTCCATTCAAGGGTGTGTGGAAAGGGATCAGTTCAAGCCACTTGAGTCAGTGAGATTTGCAACCATATGTCAACAAGGTGAGAATATCCCCTTCAGATTTAGTTTAATATTTTGGCAGATTACATGTGTGTGTGAATTTGCAAGTTTATGTGTGTGAGTATAACATACAATAGCATCTTCTCTGTTCACAAGCAGTTTATAAAAGTGTTTATGATGGTTCCAGTTTAATGGATGTTGTATAAAAATCTTTTATTCTTTAATTATTTTTATGTCCCTCTGCAAAATGACCTCACCATCAGATTCCACAGCTTGCTTTTGCTGGAAGCAGCATTGGAAAAGTTGCTTGGTTTGGTTTTGTTTGTTGTTTGGTTTGGTTTTGTTTGTGTTTTTGTTTTCCTCTGACTCTCATGTAAACTCCTGAGCTAAGATCAGGAAAAATTACATTAGAACTCATGGAAAATTTACTGGTGACCTTTATCGTTTGCTGGTATTATATTTTAATTCAAAGTAAATTTCTGAAAGATGCGCCACGTATCTAAAAGACCGTAGCATATTGTGTTCTGTTTTTGCCAAAGAAAGTCCATAAATCCAAGATCCATCAGAAAAATTGAGGTGGAAGGCAGGTGAAAGTGAAAACATAAACATGCTCACAGATGCTGTGAGCAACTGGAGTTATCTTCGTAAATATTTTTCCAAACTTATTTTCAAAGTCTGCAACACCTGCGCTAGTTATAAACTGCCCATTAGTCTTTAACCTCTTGTGTAAGAGAGCTTCTTGCAGAAAATGCACTTCAGCACTCAGAAGGATTTGAAGTGCTGCAGTTGTCCACAGGATTAAGGTACAGGAAGACAAAAAAATCCAGTCATACTTTTGCAAGTGTGACAGAGTAAGAACATACAGTGCACCAAAGCAGACCCAAGAGGCACGGATGAAACAAAGAGGATGGTACCTGTGTGCCATGGATATAGGGTGTCATCTGGATATCAAAGTGTCGGTGTTATTACCAGAATTAGGGTCCAAGTTCCTAACTTCTATGCCAATGTATTGACACAACCCTAGTAGTAATGAGCTGCACTGTGAATCTAAAAATAGATTTATTATTTAGACACACAGAAGACTGGAAAATGCAGGAAATGTTGCCAGAAGCATTGTATCATTATGTGCCAAAACCAGGACAGCTGACTGATAGTAAATCAAGAATTCCCGTGCTATAAGAGAACAGCTAAAACCACAGTGATTTTCTAAGCTGGAGAAAATGATTTCCAGACTATATTCTCACAAAAGTTAAAAAAAACAACACTGAGTCATACAATAATACCGAGAAAAGGCTGAACTGCAGAACCAAGTCAAAGAAGACTTAGAAGAGTACTGCAGAGTGAGGGCCAAAGAGACTCTTCACCCTCTGAAAACATCGTGTAGCAAGAGAATGGACTGCTAATGAATTACATGGATTTCTGGGAAAGAAACCTGATTTCCAAATGCAATACCCAGTGACATGAAATTCTTCATATTTATTAAAGTGTTCAGGGAGAGCTACACTGATAGTCACTCCAAATATAACTGAATAGTTTTGGGAGGGACTCTGACGAGAACATCTGGGGAGAAGGGCCTTTTTCAAACCTTGAAATCAAGTACAGTAGCGCTTGGTTTACGTTAAACAGCAGCAGCAGCGTTTCAGTGACAGATGTGCAAGGGCTGTCGGGGTCCATGAGGGAGACTCAGCTGCAGATGTCTGTGCTACTGCGATCTGTGAACTAGAGGCAGACTGGACAAAACCTCTGCAGACAGTGGTATTGCCTAGGTCATCAGATGCCCAGCAGGCATAGTTCACCATCTGCTAGCAAACGAGGGTATCAAATACCTGAAATTTCCATTAGGCAATTCCTATAGGAACCAAAGAATGGCTCACAGGCACCAAGAGAAACAGGAACAATTTCTGTCCAGTTATTACAAAGAATTTGTGCCAATGTTTTTTGAGGGAACAGCACTACTAGCAGAACCTCTAAAAACAGCAGTACATGGGGAATAGAAAACAAGTGCCAGACGGCAGCAAGCCTTTCATGTTCTCCAGGAACTGTAACACTCAGCAGGTTCTGAAAGTATCCAAGTTTCCTGAGCATACAATTAAAGAAAACCCTGTGGAGCTGTATTACCGCAGCATAACCAGGAAGAGACGCACAAAGGGCGTTGGGAGCTGCTGGAACTCAAGGAGGGGAGCACGTCTCCTCGGGCAGCTCCATCCAAGGGCTGCAGCTCTGCCCCGTTTTCCACGCGCTGTCTCAGGGGCAGCAAGGAGCTCACAGTCACCCCAGACTATCAGGGAACCACAGCCAAGGC
>NW_009698350.1:0-1819 GCF_000703405.1 Apaloderma vittatum
GAAGAGTCGACCTTAACGCAACAAAAACCCAGCGAGTGATGAGGGAAATGGGGGAGAGTTGACCTAAATACAATAAAATCCCAACAAGTGACATGGAAGAGGAAGTGTTGACATACACGCAACGAAAACACAATGGACGCGGGAAACGGGGAGGAGTTGACCTGAATGCAATAAAATCCCAACAAGTGACATGGAAGATGAGGAAGTGTTGACCTAAATGCAACAAAAACCCAACGATCTGACGCAGGAAAAGGGGAAGAGTTGACCTCAACGCAACAAAAACCCAACGGGTGATGAGGGAAATGGGGAGAGTTGACCTAAATCCAATTAAATCCCAACAGGCGAAACGGATCCCAACAGCCGACACGGGAAATGGGGAAGAGTCGACCTTAACGCAACAAAAACCCAATGGGCGATGAGGGAAATGGGGGAGAGTTGACCTAAATGCAATAAAATCCCAACAAGTGACATGGAAGATGAGGAAGTGTTGACCTAAATGCAACAAAAACCCAACGATCTGACGCAGGAAAAGGGGAAGAGTTGACCTAAACACAACAAAAACCCAACGGGTGATGAGGGAAATGGGGAGAGTTGACCTAAATGTAATTAAATCCCAACAGCCAACGCGGGAAATGGGGAAGAGTTGACCTTAACGCAACAAAAACCCAACGGGTGATGAGGGAAATGGGGGAGAGTTGACCTAAATACAATAAAATCCCAACAAGTGACATGGAAGAGGAAGTGTTGACATACACGCAACGAAAACCCAATGATTCGACACGGGAAATGGGGAAGAGTTGACCTAAACTCAACAAAAACCCAAAGGGTGATGAGGGAAGTGGGGAAGTGTTGACCTAAATCCAATAAAATCCCAATGGGTGACATAGGAAATGGGGAAAAGTCGATCTTAACGCAAAGAAAACCCAACAGTTGACGCGGGAAACGGGGAGGAGTTGACCTGAATGCAATAAAATCCCAACAAGTGACATGGAAGACGGGGAAGTGTTGACCTAAACGCAACAAAAACCCAACAGTCGACGCGAGAAATGGGGAAGAGTTAACCTCATTGCAAGGAAAACCCAATGGGCAACATGGGAAATGGGAAGAGTTGACATAAATGCAATAAAATCCCAACAGGCAATGCGGGAAATGGGGAAAGTGGATGTAAATGCAATAAAAAACTCAACGGGCAACGCAGGAAATGGGGAAGATTTGACCTAAATGCAACGAAAACTCAATGGTCAACGCAAGAAATGGGGAAGAGTTGACCTAAATGCAACAAAATCCCAACAAGTGATGCAGGAAATGGGGAAATGTTGACCTAAACGCAATGAAAATTCCAAAAGGCGATGCGGGAAATGGGGAAGAGTTGACCTAAGGGAACAAAAACCCACTGGTTCATGCAAGAAATGGGGAAGAGTTGACCTAAATGTAATAAAATCCCAATGGGCAACGTGGGAAATGGGGTAAATGGATGTAAATGCAACAAAAACCCCAATAGGCGATGCAGGAAACGGGGAAGAGTTGACCTAAATGTAGTAAAATCCCAGCAGTTGATGCAGGAAAGGGGGCAGAGTTGACCTAAATGCAATAAAATCCCAAAGAGAGACACGGGAATTGGGGAAAGTGGATGTAAACGCAACGAAAACCCAATGGGTGATGAGGGAAATGGGGAAGAATTGACCTAAATGCAATGGAAACCCAACGGGCACAATAAGAAATGGGAAAAGTTGATGTAAATGCAACGGAAACCCAACAGGCAATGCGGAAAATTGGAAGAGTTCACCTAAAGGCAATGGAAACCCAACAGACAAGACGG
>NW_009698350.1:1835-2209 GCF_000703405.1 Apaloderma vittatum
AAATGGGAATGAGTCTACCTAAATGCAATGAAACCCAACGGAAATGGGGGAAAGTTGATGCAAATGTAATAGAAACCCAACAGGCAACACAGGAAACTGGGAAAAGGTGACCTAAATGCAATGAAATCCCAAAGGAAGACACAAGAAATGGGGAAAGTTGACCGAAATGCAACGAAAACCCAACAGGTGACATGGGAAATGGGGAAGAGTTGACCTAAACGCAACGAAAACCCAACAGGTGACGCGAGAAACGGGCAAAGTGGATGTAAACACAAGAGAAACCCAACAGGTAACGCAAGAAATGGGGAAGAGTTGGTCTAAAAGCAGTAAATTCCCAATAAGCGACGCAGAAAATGGGAAAGAGGTGACCTAAA
>NW_009698350.1:2231-3958 GCF_000703405.1 Apaloderma vittatum
CGCAGTTAAATCCCAACGGGCGACGCAGAAAACTGGGAAGAGTTGACCTAAATGCAGTAAAAAGCCAACAGGCGAGGCAGGAAATGAGGAAATTGGACATCAATGCAACAGAAACCCCACGGGCGATGCAAAAAAATGGGGAGAAGTTGGTGTCGGTGCAACGGAAACTCAACGGGCGACGCAGGAAACAGGGAAGAGTTGACCTAAACGCAATGAGAACCCAAAGGGCACAACAAGAACGGGGAAACGTTGATGTAAACGCAACAGAAACGCAACGGGCGATCGAGGAAAGGGGGAGGAGTTGACCCAAATGCAACGGGAACCCAACGGGCAACATGGAAAATGGGGAAGAATTGACCTAAATGCAAGAAAACCCCAAAGGATGAGGCGAAAAATGGGGAGGAGTTGGCAAAACCGAAAAAAAAGGGGGAGGAGTTGACCTAACGCAACAGAAACCCAAAGGCTGATGCAAAAAATGGGGAGGAATCGACCTAAATGCGACAACCACCATCATCACCAAACCAGAAAAATAAAAAATGACCCCAAAAATGGGGAGGAATTGACAAAAAAAATCCCCAAACCTCAAAGAACGAGGTGAAAAATGGGGAGAAATTGTCAAAAATAAAAAGCAAAAAAAAAGAAACTGGGAGGAAGAGACCGAAAAACCCCCCAAAAAATCCAAAAAACAACGCAAAAAATGAGAAGTGACAAAACCACAACCGATGACCCAAAACCCAACCCAAAACATGGGGAGGAATTGAGACAAAACCCAAAAAAACGACCGAAAAAATGGGGAAAAACTGAAAAAAACCCCGACAAGACTAAAAAAAAGATGGAAAAAATGAGACAAATTGAGGGAACCACAACAACCAACCCCAAAACTGGGCAGGAATTGACCAAAACCCCAACAAATGCCCTAAAGCCGACCTACCCGATGGTGTAAAAAAAAAAAAAAATCCCCAAAGGCGGCCCTCCCCGATGGTGTATCGGCAGCCGCGACCGGCTACCGAAAGGTTTTACCGGTGCCCAACACTCTTTTGGCAACTATGAAGGGCCAAACAAAGGCTTTACCAGCACCCAACAGCAACCACAACCAGGTACCCAAAGGTTCTACCGGTGCCCAGTGGCGTTTTGGCAACCATGAAGGGTCGCCCAAAGGCTTCACTGACATCCAACGGCGTGCCGGAGACTATGACCCAGCAAAAAAAGGTTTTACCAGTGACCAATGGCGTTTTGGCAACCATGAAGGGCTGCCAAACGACTTTACTGACGTCCGACGGCGTGCCGGCAACTGCGACCCAGCGCCAAAAGGTTTTACTGGTGCCCAACAGCATTTTGGCAACTACAAAGGGCCAACTAAAGGCTTTACTGACATCCAAGGCCGTGCCAGTAACCATCACCAGCTACCGGAAGCTTTTACCAGTGTCCTACGGCGTTTTGGCAACCATGAGGGGCTGCCAAAAGGCTTTACCGACACCCCGTGGCACGCTGCCAATCACAACCGGTGGCTGACAGGTTTTACCGGTGCCCAACGGCGTTTTGGCAACCATGAAGGGCCAACCAAAGGCTTCACCAACATCCGACGGCGTGCCGGAGACCGTGACCCAGCACCAAAAGGTTTTACCAGTGACCAACGGCATTTTGGCAACTACAAAGGGCCAGTCGATGGCTTTTACCAGTGCCCTGTGGCATTCTGGCAACCATGAAGGGCTGCCAAAAAACTTTGC
>NW_009698350.1:4230-4432 GCF_000703405.1 Apaloderma vittatum
ACGGCGTCCCGGCAACCCCGACCCAGCGCCAAAAGGTTTTACTGCTGCCCAACAGCGTTTTGGCAACCAGGAAGGGCCAACCAAAGGCTTTACCTACATCCAAGGGCGAGCCAGCAACCACCACCAGCTACCGGAAGGTTTTATCAGCACCCGACGGCACGCCAGGAACCGTGACCAGATGCCCAGAGGCTTTACCGGATGC
>NW_009698350.1:4593-4801 GCF_000703405.1 Apaloderma vittatum
TGACCCGCACCCAAACCCGCTGCCTGAAGGTTTTGCCCCCACCCGACAAGGTGCCATCAGCTGGTGAACGGGTTTTACTGACGCAACGGCAACTGATATCGACGGCCAAAACGCTTCACCGGCGCCCAATGGCACGCCAGCAACGCTCACTGACGGGCAGGACGTGGTTAGCGAGCGAGGCACGGTTTGTTGGTGCCGGGGGTAGAGC
>NW_009698351.1:0-1066 GCF_000703405.1 Apaloderma vittatum
GAAAAAAAAGAAAGTAGCTTTAGGGGGAATGTGCTGTGGAGTGTGAAATTGCAGCCCGTGGTGCTCCATATTGTACCAGAAGCTCTCCAAAAACTCATCCTCCAACGTGACCAGAGGTGCTTAGAGGGGGAGACAGAAAGGGAGAGGGGCTCGGAGACACAGGGGGAGGGGAACAATGGGGGCCTTTTATTCTTTTCGCGTTCTCTTTCTTATTAATTGTTCGTTTAAAATCTAACTTTGTGTTTATTTGTTAAACTCGGCCACTAAAAGCAATCTCTGGTCTCCTGGGCAGAGCGGGGAGGGGTGGCAGGGCCCTTCTGCTTCCCCTTGCCCTGCCCGGCCCAGCCCGGGGAAAACCTCTCCGGCAGCTTTGATCCCTCTCCCACATCTCCACGCTGCTGCCCGGCACCCTGGCCCTGCCCCATCGCCTTCTCCTCCCCGGGAAGACAGTGATGGAGTGATCCCTGGTCTGGACACCCGTTTTTCCCTGGGTGCTAGCTGAGGAGAGGCAGCAGGATGTCTTCTCAGGCCACCTCAAAGCACCCCTGTAGTCACCCCGGAAGATTTTATCAAAGCGTCCCCTTTCTTGAAGACCTCTCTCACACTCACACACATGCTGACTCCTTCCCTTAAACGCTCACAGTCTTGGGCTTTGTTTTCTTCTTCTTCTTTTCCCCCTTTTTTCCCCTCTTTGTCTTTTCACAGCCCGTGATTTCGCCTCCAACTTTCCCACGCGACGTTATCTAATTAGTTGTCACAGGTCTGAAAAATACATATAGATAGTCAGTGCAAATTTAGCCTGTAAATCCATAAATGTGGTGCTGGGGACTATGAAGGGCAGGGCAAACCCACCTCCACAGTGCCAACATTTAGGCGATAAGCGCTCGCACCCTTGGCAAAGGGAAGAGAAAGGGGGTGTGTGGAGCCGAGGCAACTCGATGTGGTATAAATACACAACTTGGGCCACAGCAGCAGGCCGCCCCGTTAGCCCCAGGTCGTGTTTTCAACGGGTTTCCCAGTGTAACCAGCGACAGACAAGCCGTAGAAAACTGGGAGTCAACGTGGG
>NW_009698352.1:0-6971 GCF_000703405.1 Apaloderma vittatum
CCGAACATTCTGTGATTCTGTGATTCAGTGAATAAGACATTTTATCCTTTTTTGTCACATGAGATAAGGCAACATATTACACAGCTCCTCTCAGGGGCACAATGCAAAGCCATGGAGATTTAATCAAGCTAGCGCTGACTTATTTCAGAGACCAAAACCAGTAAAGCTGCAGCGGTGGGATACTTGCCCTGGCAGAGCAAAGAGGAAGGGTGCAAGGTAACTTCATCTACTGCATTGTTTTTCTATGAGAAAGGTGCTCAGATTTGGCTCAAGCATCTCAGCAGGCCACCGGTTTTTTTGAGCTCAGACAGAGTCGGCATGGCTCATATTGAGACAGAAATCCAGCAAAAATAACGACTTTACACAATAAAAATCATAGTCTGGTTTAAATATGCAAGTGGGCTAAAACTTAGGTTGCACTAGAGACCTTAACATTTCTAATTCCTGACCCTAGTGTACTTGACTTTGATGCTCACTTTCTTTTAGTGCAGCTCATTTTATGTAAACCATTAAGGTATCTTTTAAGGGCATGGGATTAATGTCTGTACTGACTGTACCATGTATTTTTTAATTGGATCATCTTCTGAACCATTCTTGGTGAATCTGGAAATACACATAGCCTACTTTAAAGACAGATACATGGTCCCTCAAATGATAAATGAGAAGTCACTACAGTTGAAGGTGCACAGAAATTTTGTTTTTGTCAGACCTCTGTGTGAAGAGCAGTTGGCTACAGGAGTTTTGTTTGTCCCTTTGGCTGGTTTTGCTGTTTGTAAAGCAGAAAGGCTACACCGCTGCTATACTTACTTCCTGTCTTTTTTCTGTCTGCTTTTTTTGCATTAGAAGAACAAACTCTGTATGTCCTTCTCTTTGCAAGTGTCTTACTGGAGGCATACAGTAAAAAAAGGAATCATATCTTTTTAAATGCCAGAAATCATCTTTCATAAATTGGAAAAAAGGCAAAAACTCAATTTCTCCTTAAACTGAATTCCCTTCTAAAGTTCATTTAGGTCTATATACAACCCACTCAGAGTTGGCGAACTTGTGAGTGGACACTTCTAAACACGAGCCTCTGTGTACAATAATTATTACTCTGTGTATCTGTTTCAGTGGGAGGAAGCCATAAAAGTATTCCGTAAATTACAAATCACTTTCCATTCATCATTATTGTATAACTCCATTTATAAACCTATTGCCAAAGAAGGAAGCCAGCAACATTTTTTCAGAACCCACATAAACAAAAGACTAATTAGTCACCAATGTCTAATTTTCCCTAACACAGACAGGCAATTATTCACAGCATTGGGTAAATCGCTCCATATGCTCCAACTTCGATACTCTGGAAATTTGTCCCAGCTTCTTAATGCCTGCTTACTAAATTTCTCCCAAGTCTGAAGTAAGGCTGTTACACTAAATATTTCATTGCTAAAATTTCAGATGTGATCTGGTCCACTGTGGTGGGGTAGTTGAGGGTTTCGTGCCCTCAGCTTGTAAATTTGTCATTAGGAATTGACCATGTGGCTTTGAGTAGCAGGGTCATGTTAAAATACTCCAATCCTCCTGCTGGTTTTGGCTGGGATAGCGTTAGTTTTCTCCATAGTAGCTGGTATGGGGCTATGTCTTGGATTTGTTCTGGAAACAGTTGTTTAGCTGCTGCTGAGCGGGGCTGACACAGAGTCGAGGCATTTTCTGCTGCTCACCCCTCCCCACCAGCAAGGGGGCTGGGGGTGCACAAGAAGCTGGGAGGGGACACGGTCGGGACAGCTGCCCTCAAATGACCAAAGGGATGTCCCACAGCACATGGCCTCATGCTCAGCACCTAAAGCTGGGGAAGGAGGAGGAAGGGAAGGACGTTTGGGGTGATGGTGTTTGTTTTCCCAAGCCACTGTTACTAGTGATGGAGTCCTGCTTTCCTGGGGATGGCTGAACACCTGCCTGCCCATGGGAAGAGGTGAAGGAATTCCTTGTTTTGCTTTGCTTGTGCACACAGCTTTTGCTTTACTTGTTAAACCATCTTCATCTCAGCCCACAAGTTTTCTCACTTTTACTCTTCCAATTCTTTCCCTCAACCCAACTGGGGGGAGTGAGCGACTGGCTGTGTGGGGCTCAGTTTTCAGCTGGGGTTAAACCATGGCAAGCATGAATCTTTTTTTTTTTTTTTTAATTAAAGTGAATTTGTTTCTTGTTGAAAGTACTAGATTGGGTATCACCATAAACTGAAAAAATTGAGCTGTGCAGCCTGGAATAAGCAGTGTGGGCTGATGAATGGAATGTAGCCAGAAGCCAGTGAAGATAGCCCAGGTATATTAGACCTTGGAGTCCTAGTGGACAGTAAGTTGCCCATGGGACAGCAACGTGCCCTTGTGGCCAAGAGGGCCAGTGGGATCCTGGGATTCATTAAGAAAAGTGCGTCCAGCAGGTTTAGGGAGGTTCTTCTCCCCCCCTATTCTGCCCTGGTCAGACCACACCTGGAATACTGTGTCCACTTTTGGGCTCCCCAATTCAAGAGAGACAGGGACCTACTGGACAGAGTCCAACGGAGAGCTACAAGGATGATGAAGGGACTTGAACATCTCTCCTGTGAAGAAGGACAGAGAGAACCGGGGCTGTTTAGTCCTGAAAGGAGACGGCAGAGAGAAGATCTTATTAATATATGTAAATATCCGCGGGGTGGGTGTCAAGAGGAAGGGGACAATCTCTTTTCAGTGGTGCCCAGCAATAGAACAAGGAATAACAGGTTTAAGTCAGAACATAGGAAGTTCCACCTCAACATGACGAGAAATTTCTTTCCTGTGAGGGTAATGGAACACTGGCACAGGCTGCCCAGAGAGGTTGTGGAGTCTCCTCCTCCGGAGACTTTCAAAACCCGCCTGGACACGTTGCTGTGTGGCTGCTCTAGGGGATCCTACTCTGGTGGGGGAGTTGGACTAGATGATCTCTAGAGGTCCCTTCCAACCTTGAACATTCTGTGATTCTATGATTACCCACACCATTAATTAAAAAAATTTCATGACCTCTAAATCTAGTTCCAACACTCATTTCCCATCAGTAATGATGTGGTAACACAGTTTAATCTTACAAGTGCTCTGGTGGTGCAGATTGTGAAGTTTGGAATAGCTGAATCCGTGTAGATCACTATATTCAACCCATTTCATATACGAAACAAACAAACTCTCAATTAAGCAGGCAGCCACCTAGACAGCAAACAGCTGAGCACTTCTGAAGGACCATAAAAGAGCTAAGGCACCACATACAAGTAACTTGTAATAAACAGTACCCTGTAGGCTACACTTGGAGAGGTCACTAGGAGGACTTGTTGAAACACAGAATTTACATTCCTGGAAAAAGTCAATATTTCAGGAAAAAAATGCTCTGAATAACTCAGAAGTTATTGTCTTAGGCTCACATCTGTCATTTTAATTAGAGCACCCGGTACCCAGCTTCTTTCTTACCTGATGCGCAAACTGCTGTGTACGACCTATTACTTATTTCCGCACGATACAAGAAGTCAGTAATAAAGTATATCCCTTTTTTTAGTGGGAAAACGGGAAGGATTTGGGAGTTCCAGAGGGTCACATACTGAACTAAGTCAACAGCACGCTTATACAGAACTCCCCTCTGCCACATACCACATTGGGATGCCTCAGCAGGCTTCAGATACTGCCCCTCCATCCTGTGCATCTCTCTAAGGCTCTACAGAGGTGCATGGGTCCTCTGGGATCTGCTGCCTGTGGTCAGGGGAAAAGCCAGAAATCTAGCAAAGTCAAAGACTGAGGGAGTCAGGCTTGTTTAGTCTAAAGAAAAACAGATTGAGAGCAACAACCTTCAAAGATGTTAAAAAGCGCTGTGAAGACGAGAGAGGCTGGGTTACACACCATGAGAAACTTTCCACTAACAAAGGCAAGTGGAACACTGGGATACATGGTGCATGGGATGTTAGGTTATCATCACAGAAGGTCTTGAAGTTCGACAAACAACTTGGGAATGGTTCAGTTGATGGCTCTTGAGGGCAAAGAAATGTTTGTGGAGCTCTCAGGACCTTCCCATTCTGTTCTCCAAAGTTGTTTACCAGTTGATGTGACACAACTCAACTCTCTTAGTGACATGTAACTGCATGGAAACAAATTGTATAAATCTGGCATGAAGTAAAACCATTCCACAAAATTTTGTTTTGAAACAAATCATCATTTTCCAATTGGTTTTTTACAAAATGTTTTCCATTTCCTAGAAATGAAAGCTCTGTTGAAGTAAAATCTATATGGCTTCACATGCATAAAAACTAATGCAAAAAAAAATCCATGTTCTGCTACTGTACCATTTCATTTCAGGTTTTCATGACTTTGGACTTCTTAGATGAGGCCTGCACATATGAAGGACAGCTTGACACGAAGGGTAAGGAAGGCAGACAGGATAAGCACAGTTGGTCCACTATCACAGATTACTTCTTATTTTTAATCTAGGATTAGGATTCTTTTACCAAATGCAAGGCTGAACACAGGGAAGTGCTGAAAAGAAACAACACTCTGGAAAATTCCTATTAATGGTAATAAGAAGTTCATACAAAGTGTGGTTTCAGGCAAGCAGTCCAAGTGGTATCAAGGAGGTGAATCACATAACGGGAATTAGTCATTCCGTAGCTGACTCAAAGCCTTTAAAAAGGACCCTCATCCGCCCTCCGCTTCCTGGTGCTAAAGACCAGCCAGGTGGACTACATGATCCTCCAAGTATTTAACTGCTGATCTATTGTGACTACCTCTACCCACAGGGTACATCTCCCTGAGGCTTCCTGGATAGCTTCTTTGAGTACAGGACAGTGGGTTAAAGAAAACAAATCACACCACTTTGTGCAGAAATCTTCAGTCCCTGTATTGCTCGGGGAACAACTCCAAATTTTCCTTTCTCTTCGACTAAGATCTCAGCCAAGTCAACCTCCCTCTCCCCCTCAAACCTCCTTGACAAAGCACTGCCCCGTCTCTGTTGCACAAGCAGAAGGCAAATAAGTAATGATCAATCACAGACAACAGAAGTGCCTATAATCCCAAACCTGTGTGCTGATCCTCATTTAAAATGGCAAAGCAAGAAAAGCCAAGATTACACAGGTCTGAGTAATTAGAAACCACGCAAGCCATGACCAACATGAAATATTACCAGTAAGGAACAAGGACTGGAACAACTGTGTTGTAGCCTGGGATAGAGAAACAGGAACTTTGCCCTTCTGAACTAAATGAGTTGTGATTCATTTTACAATCTACAGCCTTGGGGAAAATCACTCTTCTGATTCATTTTCCCAAATGCTGTATTACTGACTCTTTTGATGCTGCAGCCTGCTCTGACACCAGCACTGTGCTCCATCAGGCAACACCAGATGTCTTGCATAGAGAAATCAGTGACTTAAGGTTTAGGTCACATCCGTACTGCATTTCAATGACTCTTGCCTCCTCTGGCTTGCCAGCGTGTCCCTCTGCCCCCAGCACTGCTGTACAGCCCCTGCTTCACAGAAAGATTGCCCAAAGGGAGCCCTGGCCCCATGGGAGTCACCCCATGGAGTTCTCGGCAGCCTGAGCGTGGGCCGTGGCACACCAGCAGCATCCCGCACCGCTCAGCATGCACACAGCAGGGCTGCTAGCCTGTACCCTCACCCAGATGCTCACAGCACTACACGGACACAACTGACATGAGTCCGTCCTGTCAAGCCTTCCCAGCATCACTCAGTGGTCACAAGAGAAAATCTTTGTTCAAAGCAGGTTAGAGACCAAAGCAGGGACCAAATTACCTTTCTGCTTGCATCTTTTATAGTGCCATTGCCTTCAGACAGAACAAAGCATAATTAAACCCATGTATTAGCATATCATAGCCTCCAAACAGAACTATCTCATTAACCACAGGTATTATAGAAAAGCAATCAAGCCTTCACCTGTACAATTTTTTCTCCTCCTTTACTGATAGTTCAGTGGATAGAACTGATTTTGCAGTGCTGATGACAAGCAATAGCTTGTGACATCAATAATCATTGTTTGACTGATAACATTTGACAAATAGCAAAGGCTGTCTGAAAGAAAAACCTTGCTTGCTAGGTTTAGCTGAAATGTGGTTGAAAGTCTGCCACATCTAAAGAAACTGAGCACATCTCCTGTTCAAGAATGTGAACATTTTCATTAACTCCACACATCAGCAAATAATGATGCATTCAATAAAGCAATCTCTCTTTTAAATGTTATTTTCTGTGTCTATGATTTAGTATATGATTCACTCTGTACAGCAAAATTTTTAAGACACAGTAAAACGAAAAGCTGTTTACAATATTCAGAGATTTTTCCCTTCCCCTCTTCATTTTTCCTTGACTTCATTCTTCTTCTTCTATTTAGATATGAAATTCATCATAGGATAGGAGCCTGTCCAACTGAAGCACTTAACACTGTGTGCACTGTGACCATTTAAAACTGGAACCATTCTTCTGTGCTTTTGTACTACGTGTTTCCAGCTCACACTGATCTCCATTGTGCATTTCAAACATCTTTCTGTTCTAGATCCAGTTCTTTCTTGTCTAGCACACCATCCGCTCCTCCACGCACTGCTGTTTAGCTGTGCTTGTTTCCTTTCAGACTCAGCTGAGGCTTTTTTGGCTCCTGTTTTGTATTTCTGTATTTCTTCCTCAGATCCAGTGTTGGGGGGGAAGGGGGTGGTGGTGGGTGTGCACGTGCATTTGTGCATGCCTTCAAACAGTCCCCATCTAGCCTGTAGAGATTTAACTCTTCTAAGCTATCCCTTTTTGCTGCCTTGAATTAAGCTTCCTTCTTTTTTTGCAGTTTCCCTTTTGGAGAGTAACCAAGTTTCCTGTAGATCTAAGTCAATATTCGCATGTAAGGCATGTTCACCAATGTTATTTCTCAGACTTCTCCAGATTACGTAGAAGTAGCATGCCTTGCAGAAGGTTTTCCTCCGCACTCTTTACTTCATTGTTGCCCTTGCTC
>NW_009698352.1:7002-29375 GCF_000703405.1 Apaloderma vittatum
CTAGATGACTATTGAAAACGTCGATCCTTTTTTGTTGTTTTTTTTTTCACTCAGGGATACAGGACTCCAACAACTTAGTCCTCAACGGACAAATTATATAAACAAAGCACTGGCATCTGTATCTGCAGACTTGCTTACATTTTCATTTCCTGAATTTTCATTTCCTCAATTTGTTTAATTTTCCTTTAAAAAAAATCTACCAGTGTCCTGCTTTCATGAAGATTTAAACAAAGTCTTGCTTTCCCTTACTCCCAGGTGCCCTCATTTCCTAATGTATATGAATTCATCTCCATTTTCTTACCTTGAAACTGCCTCTCTCTATACCTCTGCTCTGGGCTTGCACACGGTGCAAGAAGTCTTCCTCAGCACAGTGCTGCTCAGTTCCTGTACTTCAGCATTCTGCCTGGGACTCTAAATGTTCTTTCCAGCACCTCTCCACCTCATCCACCCACCCACATGAGCAGTGACTGCCTGCTTCTCCCGGATCAGAGCCCTGCCGGTTTGTCACCCCTCTCCAGGAGACAAATCCCAGCATCCTGCCTGGAGGCACAGATTCAACCATCCATGTGCTTGAAAACCAACTGATCCTTCTCTAGTCTTTTAAAGAGAATTGGGAGGAACAACCTACCCATAATAATGATATTAATCTGAATAAAAGAAGTTCAACACAAAAAATGGGAAAAAAAAAAAAAAGAATTGAAAAACCATGAGCTCACAGAAATGGAAACACCCCCCCCCACACACACACACTTTTTTAATAGTATCAGAGAAGCAACTCACAGCACTAGCAACAATGTTATTGTGCACCATTCACACTTTCTAATATGCATCTTGCTAGAGAAAAAGGAGAAAACCAAATACTCGTTACAGGGGAGTTCTGACGAGCTCCAGGGCAGGAGATGAAAAAGCTGGCACAGGAGATGTGGGAATATAAACTTGAGAGCTGTTCAGAAATCCATGTCCAGCTCTGGAGTGGAGGTGTAAGACCACCTCTGAAATACGGACACAAGTTCAAATTACAAACAATAATGTCCAGACATGATGACTTAAGTGACATTAGTTTAAGTGTCTTGCAAGATTAAAAAGCAGTTGCTATTTTGAAAGCTATGTCTGGTCACTTCTTAAACACGGAGCATAAACCAGATACATGCTCTGATTAGGTATGTGCATAGACTTTAAATCATTATCCATCACAGAGTAAAATTTCTCCTTCTTCCTTTGGCAGATGGAAGACAAAATGTTTCCAGATATAAAATAATCAAATTCTAATTGTTACTAAAATATTGTGTTATAAGAAAGCCAAGTCAAGAGATATCTGTAATAATATTTCCATTCTTCCCTACTAATGTTGCCCATTTTATCATTTTATTCAGGTGTGATTAAAGTGACTTAAGTTTGACAGAGTGATTGCATTTGCTTTTGCAATACACTCATTTTTGATCTCCCCTTCCGCTGTTAGCTATCTAACCTCTCTTCAAAGCTATGTGTCTTTGCTGTCAACCCATAGCAAACAATGTGAGAGAAAGGAAGTGAGAAAGCTTGTGGAATAAAGGAATGCGATTCAGAAATGAGAGACTAGGTTCATCCTAGCAGTGATAGCTACCCATAGCAATTTTGAGTGCAGAATGCCTCATAGAGGGACAGTAAAGGTAGCTGAATGCCCTCTCCACCATCTACAGACGAGATCAGTTTTGTGTTTCTATTTGCCTCTGGCTCAGTTACAGATCTGAGCCTAAGCAACCTCACATCAAACTCCAAGACAACCCAGCTGGAAACAAACTTGTTGCCACAGAAACGATTTCTGGCAAGAGGGCTCCATGGAGAGGAACATGGTATACTTTCAGGTTAGCCCATCTCTCAATCTCCCTCTAACAGTGTTTTAAACCTATTATTTAGTCTTTTTTTTCTTTTTCAAACAGATCAGCTCCAGCTCCTGGATGCAGTACCTGAAAAGTTCTCCTTCTGCTACTTGGTAGTTTAACAGAGTATGGTTTCTAGTGGAGAAAAAGGAATTACAGTGGACGCATCCCTCAGAGAATAAACTACAAAGTTGTTCTTAGCTGCTGCTGATTACCAATACCTTTGCTTAAAGTTATTGGCTGGTTTCTTCTAAACATTAAAGCTGCTCTGTGTCTTTTCAAAACCAATTGCCATAAGTTGTCAGGGACAGCAGGTCTGCAAATGCTTCAGCTGGCAGGATAATTCATAACATGCATTAAAAGCCACTCAGAATAAGCTTTATAGGAAAAACAAATCTCTTAGAGAAGACATTCAGCTAATTATAAGGTAATGAGCCTCACACGGCCACCATGTCTGGAATTCTCTTTCCACAGTTCTTCACTTAAAAATAATTAGCAAGTTGTGTAAATGTCCTCATGAATATGAAATAACTTTTGCTTTGGTTATCACCATGCTGACACAAGAACAGCCAGGGGGAGCAAAGCCCCAGGGCAACATGAATGCGTACACAGATCAAGTCTAGAAAAACTGACAGGGAAAAATTTTTCTTCTGTGTGCCAAGAAAACCTGCAATTACATCATCACGTGGGCAGAGGAGGAAAACTTACATTAACACCCACACCTTTGTACACTTGGCCCTGTGCAAATGCGCTCAGCCACAGGTAAGAAGTTTCCAGTCTGTCTGACCTCAGAAACCAGCCAACCCCCAGGCTCACCCTGTTCAATGACATCTAGTACTACGACACCCATGTATCCCTTCTCTCCCCTTCCCTTACATCTTCTTTCTCTCTTTTCCCACTGTCTAGGATTGCTTACACTCCTCAGGTCCCACAAAAAAGGGAGTCGATTTTTGTCCGTCAGCCACAGTGAGATACATACATTTGACTGAAGATGTTAAGATGAGGATTTTTAATAAGATATTCTGCCACATGTTTCTGCATTTAAAACAGTGATATTCAAATCACAACACTGTGATGTATACACTGTCACCAACCCCATGGCTGCGCCCTGCTATCACAGAACATAGTGGTCTGATCCTATAAACCCAACGTTTTCTCACAACAGACACTGGAAAAGACTCAGAAAACTTTGGGGACATAAATTCGATTTCATCATCTACATTAGAGCTGCATAATACTGAGTGTAAAATAAACCAGAAACAGCTGCCTTCTGCCGCCTCCCTCGTATAGCAGAAAGACCTTATGATTGCACAAGTAGAAGCAGCATGACATGGGGGAGCAACAACTTACCAGCAATAAGACGGGGAGGCAAGAAGGATAGGGATGAGGACAATAAAATATTATATCTCCTCAGAAAAGGAATGAAGAGTAGGTGTTAAATACACAGGACTGACTCACTTTTACTGCATTTTTAATTAAAACAGACTTGAAAGCAGAAGTGGTCAGACATCATACTCTTCTGGAGCCAGTGTGAATGCAGGGTGCTAACGTGGAAAAAGTCACGGAGGGAGTTGATTAACAAGCTGCTCAGAAAGTCCCGTAACACTCACAATGACAGTGTCACATCTTATGAGCCTGTGTGTTGCCATTTTTCCTTGCCTCACTGTTAAGTTTCCTTAATTTTTTATTCATAAATATCTGCATGTGCTCTGAACAGAAAAGTACAGGACAAGGCTGTTATATTCTTCTAAATTCTCTACTTTCCAGCTCCCCTCCTCATGCACACATGAAGCTGATTGCTCAGTGATTTATTTTTCTTGTTAGTGTACATAGACTGCCAAGAACCAGAAAAATGTACTTGTAACACAGGCAACCTACAATAATGAACAAAGGTGTTTAATCCTATTAAAAAAAAAAAAAGAATAGATTCATTTTGGGCTGAATGGATTTCATTTCACCAATCAAGCCTTCACATTTCAAGTTTCCCAAGTCAGGTTCTGAACAGAGGCAAGAATAGTGACTTACTGTTTGGAAAATAGAATAATAACATACTTTGGAGACACAAAGACAAATCTACACAGGTGTACACAGAGCACCCACACACCAAGGTATCTGATCTAGCAGTTTCCTGTTAGGCGTTACTTTTGGCTCATGTTCTCAGGGAAAACAAAGTATTTAAATCATTTATTAGTCATTCAGAACAGCTTATATCTAGTCAAACAGTTCTATTAATTTCTCTGAAAATGACTAGTGGAATTTATCCACTGACTTGCTTTAGTTCCCCACTGCAAACATGAAACAGTTTCTCAGTTTATCTTAACAATTTCTTTTATTCAATATAGCTTCAACACTCAGCTCTCCTTGTTCCTAAGTGGAACTCAAGAAAGCTTTTTTGGATGAACTTTTGTTTGAAGTTTCCCACTAGCGGGAATTTGCCAAGGAAATTAATTCTGAAGTTGAGAATTTTTCTGGACACATTGCTTTGGTGAAGTCCTTGGAATACCTCATTGTTCTGCTTTAACAACCCAGCCAGAAAACTGTCCTCCCAACCTTTTCAGGGGTCACAATGTTGTGCAACCCGGCTCAGTGATGGAAAACTAACTTCCTTTTAAGAATGAATAAATAAAAATGGAACTCACCTGTGAGCAGAGTTTATGTGAAGAGGTTTTCCCTGCAGTGTGAAGAGAACAAAACTTTCTTTCTCCCAGCTCCTGCTCAGGCTGCTGGTGAATCTGTCCTCCTTCCAGCTGTGAGTGAGGCAGTTGGTGAAACAGTGCAGGGAAGGAGGAGGAGGAGATTGTGTTTCAGCTCCTGTGCTCTTTATGGTTCAGCTGCAAAGGAGTCAGCCCAGCCCAGCCCTCTCCTCCCTCACCCACTCATTCATAAACGAAATAGATGAGAGCGCCAAAAGCAGACACTAGATACAGAGATTGCAATGCATACAGAGAGGTGTTCACACCCATACCTACCCTCACAGGCACAAAAGAGCAGATAACTGCACTACGATCTCAGCAGCTGGTGCAAAGCCCAAATACTGCTGCTTACAGCTTATCAAAACACACACAGATGTTGCCTCATGCAGGCATATTGCAGAGTACACAGAGCATTAGTGTTGTTATTAGTATTATTTACAGTTAAGTTGTTTCTAGAGCTTGCTGAAATCAAACCTTACTTACGTTCAAACACAGCAGAAGCTGATCACTGCACAAGGCAGCATCTTCTCTGACTGTACAAGAGCAAGGGACGCGAGGAGGGGTTTCCTTCCTCTCTCGTTTGCACAGTAAACAGATCAAAGGGACTGTCCAAGGTCATTCAGGAAGACTATAGCAGATGTAAAATCTGACCTCCTGCTAACTCGCGCCGCTACTCGTACTCCCACAGGAGCGAAAGCTGCACCATGGGATATGTATTAAACTGCCTGTCATTCAAACTGCTGTTCACTACTCTTAAAAATCCAGATAGGTACAAACTGAATCACTGAAGCTGGAAACAAGAGCTGTTAGGTACCAGTTGAGAGCATGAGCTGGTAACTCACCTGATGCACCAATCCGATGGGGACACAAGAGGCACCACACACTCAGTCCAGCGAGAGCTCCCATCCGCTCGCTGTAACAGGGTGACAGTGCACCAAGGGCAGCCAGAGACAGTACGTATGGAAATAGGACTCTGTGTGGGGTGCTCTGAGACATGTTCTCCATTTCCAACCTGGTGGAAAGCAGCGTGACATGAGCACAGAAACAAAATAGAAAAAAAAAGAAAGGAAATGGGGAGAAGATACCATGACATTTACAAAACTTGGAAATACTCCAGGAGTATCTATGGCTAACATCAGAACTGGCATCAGAAATAACTCCTTGGTCCAAACACAGGCAAAGGGCTCCTCAGGTATGACAGGCTAACAGATGGCAGAGTTCTTCCTCTGCCAGGGCCTCTGATAGATCAGAGATCTAAAATTATCTGCAGGGTCAAGGGACATCTCTGAGTTTCTGAAGAAGGATGGAACAGAAAACCCAGGAAATTCTTAAACACAGCCACAAAAGGTTCTTTCCAGCCTCACTGTGCTGCTCGGAGGATGGCAGAGATGCAGACAGTATACTTGGCTGAATAGGCAAGGTGCAGGCTCCTGGAGAACTGCCGGAGGCTGAAGACCTGATGCAACATTACAGAATATGAAAGGTTGGTATCAACTTTATCAGGGCTACTTGGAATGCTTCCCTCCTCTGTCTGTTTGTTTAGTATTCATTTAGTATTTATGTGTGTTTCTATATAAATAAGAATACATATATTAAGAAAATCACACAGACTGGGATCATTCTGAAAGCAAAGTAAAGCATTGGTTCCATTGCCTTTTAATCCACAGTTATGTACCCTTGGATATCACAGCTCTTTTACTTGTTTCAAAGAATTTATAAAAGATGATACTAAAGGAAAAAAAGTGCAGTAATCGGGCATTATATTGGATTACTTGTCTTCTCCAAGGGCCTGAGAGGGGCAGAGATCGTTTTGGTATCCAGGTCTCATTAGTGGCTGCAGGGAAAGCATTTCCACCTCCTGGAGAGTCCAGGCTGCAGATGGTGAATAAGTCCTGAGAAGACTCATAGACAGGGATTACCCCTTCGGCTGCCAGGGAAAGCAGAGACACCAGTGGAAGTAACATCATGGGCAGTATCTCCTTCCTAGTTCCCAGCTTGGCTGCAATTCTCTGTCGGGCTGAACTGAGAACATGTTCAAAGATGCGTTGAACAGACACACCATGTAGTTGCTGTAACTCAAGTCACTAAAATAAGAGCATATGGTGGCTTGGGTCACCTGCCCTTGTCACTTCCAATGGGGCAGAACAGTGTTGCAGACCACAGCCTCCGTCACATACACTCAGCAACTGCATGTTGGGCTACATTTAAAGCTCTAAAAATACAAAGAAATTAAGGTTTTTGTAGCCATGAATCATACAGCAGCTATTAAAGTTGACAAATAGCTATTTTTTGTGCAAGTGGCAACTCCTGCTTTTTGCTTGCTTTGGTCAAACCATTTTAATGAGTGTGATGATTAAGTAACTCCACTGAATCAAACAGCTCCTGGCTTGCATGTGTCAGAACCAGAAGTAGAAAGCTTCAAAAAGAATGGAGCTAAACTGGTGTTATAAATGTCACAAGATGCCACAGAAATGCAGCATGATGAAAGTCATCTAGATTACCTCCTTACTTTGAATCCTAATTAGGAAAGCTAGACTATCTCCTCCAGAGCTTTAGCTTCTTCTCTTAAATTGCCACTGAGGAAGACTCTGCCACTCTGGCAATGTCTCCATTCCCTGGCTGTGCTTGTTCTTAAAAAGCTTGCACTGGTAGAAAAAACTTAATCTTCTATGTTTCCAAGTTATTTGCTTTTTTCTTGTCCTTCTGTGAACGGATATGAAAGACAGTCTATACTACCTTTCTCAAAGTTAATAATTTAAATGTCTGAGGATTAATAATGCTATCCTTCTTAAGACTTTTCTTTTGTAGACTAAACAACCCTATTTTTTCAGCCTTCTTCACAGACCATATCTTCCAGACCTCTGCTCACTCAATGTTGATCTCATTTCCAGTCATCAGCATCCCTCTCTAAGCATATTCCACTGCAGGCCCATTCTGGCAGTGTTAGATCCATTTAATTCCAATTACTTGATCTATGCTTTGCCTGTAACCGTCAACTTTCCTATGAAGTTTGATTTAAATTCTTTCAAGCATTTTTTTTTTTTTTGTGAGGATAGGAGGAAATAACTTTCTCTTCTGCAGTGGTAATCCACACACACATTCCCAGCTAGAAACAGGGAGTCGCTACTGCTCTTCCTTCCATCCTGGCACCATCTCTAGAGCCCTTGCAGGTCCAGCTCTTACACTGCACTGAGGGGTGCTGATGCAGCACAAGGCTTCACTTGTTTCAGCTTGTTAGTGCAAGAGGGAACACTCCTGCAGATTTCGCTGCAGTCGAGGTATCTTTCTTTATGTGTCTGTTTCATTTTCTCTTGTTTCTGTTCCTGTCCCAGTCAGCATTGCATGTGTTGTTTTTAACCTTTTCAACAGGTCTCAGTTTTGACTCTGCAGGCCACGTGCAGTCCTCAGATCTGCACTCCAGGTGCTTTGCAAAGATGCATGAACCAATGTCCTTGAATTTATGCCCAGAATGTGCCCCAAGTGGCAAGCATGAGTTCAGGAACTCCCAGTGGAAAAAGCCATTGCCTAACACACATCTCATAAACAAGCTCAATCACCCAGGCCACCTTTCTACCTCCAGAAGAAACTCCAGGTGTCTCCTTGCCACTGCGTTGTCAGCTGTTGGGTTAGATCTACTCACCTCTCTCCCAGTGTCTGACTTCATGGGATTTCCCAGCTTCCCTTTGGAGCCTGCAGGGCTCCCATCGCCGCAGACTCAACACAAGACCTACAGCTCAGCTCCACCTTTCAAGCCAACAGAAAAGCACCAAGCTCGTATCACCAAGAAACAAAAGAGAGAACTAACACACTAAGCAGAATACCATGATCATCAGGGCTCTGCCAGCAGCACGACAGAGCTTTTGACAAAGCCAGCACCGATGAAAAGCACTTCCGTTCTTCAGATGGTGAATCTCTGAAGATGTACCTAATCCTTAAGTATTTTAAAGGCTTTCATTTCTTCTAGTAATGTTTGTTGACCAGACTTTTATCCCATTCACCATTGTGCCCCACAGAGAAAGAGCTAAGTACAGACACGCAGAGGACTCCTTTTGCAGCCTGCACTGCCAGCGAGCAGCACCTTTCAGCTGACTTGGTGAGTAAGTGTCTCAGCTGCACCTCATATTGGCTAGCACAACTCTGGTCGGGTATCAGTCAGGCTCTGTAATTTAGCTCGTGGTAGTGATGCTTTCATAATTCAATTTACCTTATTCCTTTCCAACGATCCTCCTTGTGAGAATGTCCTTCAGTAAGTACAATCTCTCTCCTGGCTCAGAGATTACCAAACAGGCTCTCAATTGGCATGTTTGGCAGCTACTTCCTGGAAGGTGGCAAAAAGATGGGCAACATCTGTGGGAATTAAGAAAAACTGGGGATCTTCTCCAACAGATTAAAGCTCAGCATAGTGACAGAGGGTGAGACCATCTCAGCTCATCACAGGTATATGTCCACACCTCATAACCAGGAGGAAATTCTCTGTTTTCACCATACTGGTGTTATCTAAGATCCTTCAAAACGTAAATTCAGAAGTGCTCACAATTTCTTACTTCTGCCTAACTCGGCAGACATAGGAACCTGGAAGGGCAGCAAAGACTTTTCAATCTAGATGTGGACAGCAAGCATATACCTCTCAAATTTCTTCCTGAGGCAGGGAACAACGTGTTTCCTTTACACTGAAAGTGTAATTTAAATAGATTTTGCACCTAGACTGCAAACATCCAACACAGATACTTCATTTTGCACGCTAGAAATGGGTTTCACAGAATCACGGAATGTCAGGGGTTGGAAGGGGCGTCTAGAAATCACCTAGTCCAGCCCCCCTGCCAGAGCAGCATCGCCTACAGTAGGTCACACAGGAATGTTCATGTGGGTTTTGAATGTCTCCAGAGAAGGAGACTCCACAACCTCTCTGGGCAGCCTGTGCCAGGGCTCTGGCACCCTCACAGTGAAAAAGCTTTTCCTAACGTGTTTGTGGAACCTTCTATGCTCCAGCTTGGCTCTGTTGCCCCTTGTCCTACCATTGAACATCACTGAAAAGAGCCTGGCTCCGTTCTTCCGACACTCACCCTTCACGTATTTATAAACATTAATGAGGTCACCCCTCAGCCTCCTCTTCTCCAAGCTGAAGAGACCCAGCTCCTTCTGCCTTTCCTCATAAGGGAGATGCTTCATGTAGCCTAATTGGGGCCCTACTAGTGCAGTAGAGTGTTTATGTGTGGATTAGCAGTCGTCATCTGCTGAGGATTAAGGACCTGTAGAGTTGTCTCCTGCTAAAGTGAGCCCTTGTGGCACAGCTATAGGTACCTGGTTTTCCCCTTTGCCTACAAAGGGAGAAAGGCCTCATTCTTACAGAGTGAAGAGTGAGGTGATATAAATAATACACAGCAATCCAGGGGCTCTGCCTCTTTCTGTTCACAGTACTGAACAACATAAAGACACAGACACGAAGAAAGTTGGAAATGCAGGAATTTCTATGCAAAGGCTACAAAAATGAATAAAAGGTTTTGTCAAAATCTAGGAGGCAGGAGCAGTAAAATAACAAGTAGTCATCACAGCTACTCCAGGGTCCAGGCTAGAATGTCTCTGTTCTTCCTAGCTGAAGAACAACAGACTGAATTCATCCTTTCCCCAGCTATTGTGCCACTAAAGAGACACTGGCTTTGATGTGTGGCCTTGGCAACTACTGGTTGTGTGAAGGATCCATGGAAGACCAGCTGAGAGAGCTGAGGTTGCTCAGCCTGGAGAGGGTAAGGCTCTGGGAAGACATTTTAGCAGCCTTCCAGTACCTGAAAGGGGCTACAGGAAAGATGGGGAGGGACTTCTTACACGGGGATTTAGTGATAGGACACAGGGTAATGGCTTTAAACTGAAAGAGGATAGGTTTAAATTAGATGTAGGCAAGTTCTTCACTGTGAGGGTAGTGAAACACTGGAACAGGTTGCCCAGAGAAGCTGTGGAAGTCTCCTCCCTGGAAGTGTTCAGGCCAGGCTGGATGGGGCTTTGAACAATCTGGGCTAGTGGGAGGTGGCCCTGCCCATGGCAGGAGGGTTGGAACTAGATGATCTTTAAGGTCCCTTTCAACCCAAACTGTTCAGTGATTATACGATGTGGATGTTTTGAGAGTGACCAGCTGAACCCACTACAAATGCATGTATGAACTTCATTCAGATATGGAAAAGGTTACAGGTGAGTGGAGATTTTCAAGATGGATAGCCATGTGGACTTGAACTCCTCTGGTGCTGCTCTTTCCTCTGTTATCTTGGATCTGGGAATTTCAGTTTGAGAAGAACTGTGTTTATAAGGCGGTCATATGCCAATATCCCAGTGCAGTGGGAAAGATGAGGCCTAAATGCCCTTGAACCAATACTTAAAGGGAAAAAAGTCCCTGGTCTTCAGTAACTGCAGTACACAAAGTATGAGTGCACACAGTTCTCCAGATACTGGCGCTTCCCATAAGCCACTGCTGCAAAGACATCGTGCTAAAAACAATAGGCTGGGGGTACTGAATTAGTTCACTTTTTGCTTTTCTTCTCACTTTTTTTTAGATTTGCTTGTAAGCATACTCTCCTTTTCCTGATAAGCACTATCTGTTAAACAGATTTAATGTGTCAGAGTTTAATGCACAAAGGGAGGATTTCTTTTGATTTTAGTCACAAAACTTCATGTGAGTGAAATTTGATCCAATAAAGTCTCGTTAGTATCTGTTTTCATTCATTTGCCTGATTACATAAGAAGAAAACAAGCACATGTTCGTATAGGACAGGGTGGGAGGCTGAAGGGAATTCAGGACCTGCCAAATGGGACTCTGTTGCCATTGATATGGCTGGTTAAATAAACATGGAAAAGGATCTGCGTTCATATGAGCTGCATGTGGGTAATAGGACTGGGCTTCAGGAGTTAAAGTTTTTTTCCAATTAGAGAAGCCAAAATAAGCAAGGAAGGAAATGCTAAAACAATGAAAATTATGTGGAAACTCATATTGTTAAAAATACTTAAGACTAAATAGAAACAATATTGCCTCAATAAGCAAAAAGTGATACAGACCTTCTTAAATGCACCTCTCATACTATTAGTATTTTTAAGGGCTAACAAACTGTCATAGAACTTTAACTACAAAAGATATCTGCTGGTCCTAAAACATATAACAAACAAGCTTAGAAACTGAGAAAAGATCTTGCATGAAAATCATGCTATAAATAGTAGAATTCTGTATTTACTGTGATGAATCAATGTTTGAAAGACATCTCAGTAACTAATAAGTAGATTTTGAATTTTGAAAACAAAACTGGCTCTACACTTCAGGCAAAGTGGTGCATTTTCTGCACCACAAATACCCACAGTGGTTTGTAGTATGTGGTGTAGCTCCTGTCTCAAGGCTTGGCTGTCACTTGTCACAAACACAGAGCAAAACAGAGCAACACAAACGAGCAAAAGGAGGATGTGAGGAAGGGACGCAATGAGAAGACGGAGACTGGCGTGTCTCACTCATGTGAGGGTGAAAAGGCCCCTTGGACTGATGGCAGAATGTTCAAGATGGGTAAGTAAGGATCGGGGAGTGTGGGTAATGTTTGAGACAAGAGGAGATGAAAAGCCAAGGAAGCATTAGAAAGCACTAAGAGCAGATACTGAGATCAGGACTACAAACTGACCTCAAGACTTGAGAACGTGTAATGGAGAGTCTGGCAAGGGTGGAGAGGTACGAAGGCAGGACAACAGCAATAAAAAAAAAGCAAAAATGTGAAAGCTGAGAGGTGACTAAAACCTTTAGCAATGGAAGGGGGCATAGAAAGTGCAAATAAAGTTGGAACTAGAACTGTAGAAAAAAGTGAACTCAAAGGTAAGAAATAGTTAACACTCTGCATTGAAGAAGAGAAAGGTCTCTAGCACCGGGGAGGAGAAGTGATGAATGAACAAGAGTTGCTGGAGCTAAATTGCGCTTGGCCAGACTGCAGTAGCCGGTTGCACTGTCTGAGCTGTAGGACGAGATCCAGCGAGAAGGCTCCTTTGCACATTTCATGCAAAGAGTTTTCTGCTAGCACACCATGTGGTTGTTCTCAGAAGAAGTGGTTTTAAGAGCACACCATTAAAAATATACTTTTTTTCCCCATGAAACATACATTACCCACTTCCTTTACGCCTCAGCTGTTCAGGTGCAAGATCTATGTGGAAACGTAAGAGAAAGTAGCAGCAGTAGAGATCCTTGTGTCAATGAAGGTACCAAAGCTGTGTTCTGGAGCCTACATGCTGGTGCCCTCATCAGATGGTGATTTAAACCGTTTGTGCCCTAACTGGTCTAAAACTATTCTATCTGGAGGAGGAACAATTTCAGTCTCCAAGCTGGGAGGTCTAATGGAAATGGAGTACATAAGCTGTACAGTCCTGCTTACATAATGCTGTTAATAGAGCTCTCTGAAGCATTCTACCTCTTTGTCTCATTTACTTATGGGCCAAAAAAGCTGCAAACAAGACTGAGGAAACAGAAGATTACCAATCTTAGCTTAGTTTTAGTCAAATCCCAGTAAGTTCTATCCCACGCAAGGTACAAGGTCTAACCCACATAGCTCACGTCTGCCTATTTTCTCCATTTGCCTCTTCACAGAATCATAGAAATGTAAAATATCTTGGATAGGAAGGGACCCATAAGGATCATTGAGTCCAACTCCCTGCTCCTCACAGGACTACCTAATACTAAACCATATGACTAAGATGTTCCTTGAATGACAAGGCCCTTGCACTGCAATGAGCAAGCAATCCTTGTTCAGAGGATTGCAGTTCTAAAAAAGTTCCTAAGATTTTCCTTTCACAGACCTGCTTCTCAGTATTTCTTCTACTTTCACTCACAAACAGCCAAAAGGGTCTCAGACTGATTGGGAGGTTTCCATCTCTGTAGAAGGCTGAGACACTGCACCTGAACATCCCCAGGTAACCAGTGGCTCTGAAACACACACACCCATGGATTAGGTATTTTATGGGCTCACAGTGCACACACAAGCAAATGCCAAGTCTTGCATTACTAGAGAAAAAATTCTTGTGCAAAGAAGCAATTTCCATGGGTTTAACAAGAATGCAATAATTTGGTCAAGTATTTAAAGCAGGAATGGAACATAGAATTGCACCTCCCCTTCAAACCACCCTGCTGAACGCTAAAACAATCAGACTAGAAGCACTACAAAACACTCACTTTGGTCCCTCGTGGACATACTTTCCCACTTTCTTGCAGAAAACTCCCTCTTGCCTGCAATTCAAGTCTCTGGAGACACCTCAGCAGTCCACTGGGGAGTCGTGCTTCTCCAGCTGGAATATCCTTCTCAAGCTCTTGAGTTCTTCCTTATCAGTGTGTTCCCAACACTAACTGTGCTTTACTTGCCATTAACGTGTCTCACGCTTCCAGAGCAGGCTGACTACTGAAAAAGTGAGTGAAATGATCTACTTTCAAATTTCAGGGATTTTCACATGGAGAAGATGCCCACTGTTCCTAGTGTGGTGGTCCAGCTCCATCCTGAATCTGAAGACAGCCAGCACCTGATATTGGAGAGGAGGGGCAGCCTCTTCTACTTTACCTAATGATGCTTTCTTAAAGCAGAGGCTGTTTAGCTCTCCCATAAACTATCTCGTATCATAAATGAAAAGCAATAAAACACTATAATATGATATTGATCTATTTGATTCTAGAAGAGCCTGGTGCAATGAGTCTCAGCAATAGCTTAATTTTCCCCTTCTTAAGCGCCCTCTTCCTTCAGCACAACTTTCAGGTCACAGAATAGGGTGTCACTCACTGAAGAGGGAGCTGAACATTTTTCCCTTGTGCAATACATGCTTTTCACAGGCTAATGCCAATGCCTAGATCTGTTGCTCTACCTCATTCTGGTATGCAACACATATATTACATACCTTGGCACAACCTTACCACCAGAGCTACATAGTTAAAAACATGCATGATTAGAATAGCATCTGGGAATGATATTGCTGACATTAGTTTCCATGGCATTCTGTGTTTTGTTTTGGACATGTTTTAGGTTTCCAGTTTCTGTGGAATAACCACAATTTCATTGTCCTGTTGTCAGTAAAAAACAATTTCACTCCCCCATCACCATCCCGCGAAAACCCCTCAACAGTCAATAAAACAGTCCCTTCCATGGCTTCAGCTGGAGTAAGCACAGGCAGCCTGCTGTCAGGGCGCCCACTTACCCACGTTACTCTAACAGGATTCTTCACAATCCTCCAAATCTGAACTAATCTCAACTCACGTTTCACTGTCTTTAGCACTCAAGTTAGCCTTTTAAGGACTTACACATTTGAGAAGCGTTTAAACAGCAGCTCCGTTGTCAACTGTTCTCTTCATACTTTTAAAGAAATCCTTGTGACTGGAAAAAGAATATTCAGTTTTGCTAAACTTGACATAACTCCTCCCAGTCACCTTAAACTCCTGCCAGTACTCGAATCATAACTTTTGTCACCACTTTCCAGCTGATGCCATTCTCTTAGTTCTTATGGCAGCCTCTAGTGCTAGCTTTCAAGAAAGACCTTCACGGCCCAGTCTATTTCTCCAGTTTAGCAACCCTTCATAACCACAACTTCATTATTTTCAGCGACTGAACTATTTCACTCTGCATCATCAGGTCAGGTTAATTCTGCCAATTTGTAAAAACATTCTCAAAGTTTCTACTTTGCCATGAATCTCTCTGTTGCTGCCAGGATCTGATGTTCCACAACTCTGACAGGCAGAGAAGCAATTGTTGGGATAAAATTTTCTGGTGTGGCTTACCTCAACTGATTTTTTTCTCACCCTTTAATCTAAAAATGCAAAACCATAATTCAAATGCTCTCAGCACAGCAGGATTCATGTTAAACAAATCAACCAAAAAAAGTGTGATGTCCTCATTACATCTTCTTAACATATAGGTTGCAGTCAGTTCACGTGAACTAATGATTTCTGGAACATTTCTTCCATGTTCTGTCTTTAAGTTATTTACCTTTGGTTAAACTTCTAATGTGTACCCAAACATCTGGCTGATCAGAAATAACTTTCAGCCATGCTGTGTTCCTTGATGAATCATTTTTCTAAGCTAAGTGCTAGCCATTTTCACTATGCACTTACGACTCAGACCTCCCTCCATTACAGGAAAAAGTAAATTCTACTTTTAAATTCTTCTGATGGTTTTATGTTCTGAACTCAGTTAACTGAAATGAGAAAAGGTCTGTTTGCTACATGATCAGCTCCAAAGTTCGTGGAACAGCTGAAGACTATCTAATAGCAACAAGGTTTCCATGACACAGTGTCTCTGTAAAGGACCTGGGCTTCAGATTTCTTGGTAAGGACATACTCTATCAGCGCAGAGCACGCAACTCCCTAGAAGCAATTTCCACAGCAGATGTTTCTGCAAATACCTTCATCATGCTCTGCGTGTAATTTTAAGCAAAATACATTTCCTTGTGTCAGATGGTTTTACTGACTTCAGAGTCTGAGCACGCTGCTCGGAGTGGGGGCTGCCACAGGCACAGCCCCTCTGCTTTCTCAGAAACCTATTGGCAACTTAGCTGCCTCCTTGGGATGAGATTCCCTTCAAATATCTGTCCTTGAACAGAAAATATGATTAATGAGACATGCATACAAACTGACACAGTACTCCATTACTGAACGTTGCTTGAAGTATTATATCCAGAACCATTCACAGCATTTTTTAACATACTTAAATAGTAATCTCAGCACGCACTTGCCCCCATGTCAAGAAATATCATCCTTTGCCACATAGAGCTGGAAAAAAGCCGACGTGCTGAAGCCAAGGGCTCCTACAGAGCAGGTACCGGCTGCTGCGGGAAGGCCTGAGGGCTGGGCCTGGCCGCCTGCCCCTCACCCCGCCACGGCCCTGCACCCCAGGTCTCTGTAGCCTTCCAAGTCATGCAAATTGAAGCGGCCGCTACTTCATTCGAGTTCCCCTTTTCTTCTTGGAAGGAACCGAGAAGGCTGAAATGGTCTGGCACCTCTGCCCCTTTCACTTTCGCCTCTCAGAACAGCATCTCCCGGCGCTGTTAGCCACCTCAGGCCTGCCGGCACCTCACGGCAGTTCTACCCGCCCAGCTCCGCCCACAGAAAGGCGGCAGGATTTGCCGGTTAACCTTCTCTCCCACTAAACACAACCGACTTCTCCATCGAGTTAAGTTTTGACACAGCAAAACGCCCGTTTATGCTGCCGATGGCCCGTCAGGACTGCAAAGAGCAGCAGCACCTTAGGTGCAGGCAGGTCTCCTCCCCCCTACCCTTCTCTTACCTGATGGTGCAGCACACAGCGGGAGTAGGCGAGCTGTAAGCCACTACAGATGTCACAGAAGAGCTGAAAACATTTAATGACTTGAGTAGATTGCAAAGAAATTCATACCTGCCGTGGTAGGACAGGCACCTATACCAAAATTTTCCTTACTGTTCTCAGGAAGCAGCAAGCACCACAGCATCACAGGCTTCAATAACTGTTCCTTGTTATAACACCCATATTTAAAATTATCCCATACTTGAAAGGTATTATTGTTAAGTATTAAGTAGATTTTTATTCAAACTCACTAGAACTGAGAAAGTAAATACTTGTAAATAACTGAGAAAATGACAACTAATGTGTAAGTGACAGGCCAGGTATTTACCCCAAAAGTAGATCTACAGTAACCGACAACTTCCAGATCAGTTCTCCTCAGCACTCCAGCCTTCAGGGCAATCAAGCCTTGAAAAGGGAGCTGAAACAAGGGAAGAACACCAGTATTTCACCTTCAGTGATCTGGTCATGAATCAATGTTGAGAGGCAATTTATGGAAGAATTTCAGGAGCACTTAGTATGTTCTAGAACTACCGTATAGAATATAATTTTAAAATTGTTGCAAAACTACTATTTGCAATTAAAATAGCAGAAGGCAGAAAATTCCTTTTGCCATTCTTTTCACTTTCAAAGATGAATAATTTCTCACTTTGCAAGGCATCCTGGGAGTTAAGCACAAAACAGATTGTACAAGATGCAAGCTTGGTCAAAATTAACAGCATGCTTGGCACTGTCTGAAGCGGTCAGCGAAGCACAAAACATCCAATGCTCTGACTCTACGGTGATCTGAAGTGCATTAATTTGCATGATTAATCCTCCTGTAAGAAAGTTACAATCAAATGGAAGGATATCTGATGACAACATTATAAAAACAAACGTAACTCTGCTACACAGAGATATAAATCTATACTGAGGCTTACACAAAGCTACTGCAGACATATCTTCATTGAGCACCATGAATCATGGTTGGTTTCTTTTCCAAGGAAAAAAAACAGTACAACCTCCATCTATTTTATTTTACCCTTTATTATAAACAATTTTGTAGTTTCCAGAATGGGATTACTACAACTAGTTAACAAAAACATCCTCACTGAATCAGTTTTAGCATTTACTAGATTAAATCAGAACCAGCAAAACAAGTATTTTTTAAGGATTTAGTCTATTGCAAGAAAAACAGCTTTACAAACATGTAATAGAATTAAAGATACACATTTGATCATATATACATAAGCAGCTGATGACACTCTGGACAGAAACATACAAGGAACTTCTTTGCGCATAAATAGATTTTTAAAAGTATATTTCTTTCACATGTGTACAAAATTCTTTTGTTTTCTATACCGAGCAATGTTCTGGGAGACATAAACAAGGATTTCTAAGAGACAAAATCCCACATATGACTTAGGATGTGGGCTGTCATGAACACAGAAATGTAATAATACAATTTACACAGCACTCCTATACAATACTTGAGCTTCTTATATACATACTTACAAGACACTTTTGTACATGAGATGCCACCTTTGTAATTGAAATGGCACCCACCCTGAAAGGTTGCATTAGTTCCAGTGTTTGCATAAAAGATAAAACAAGTTTCGAAAGACAGCACCACTTGGCTTGCAAAGTCAAGGATCCACTGAGCTGCAACTATAGTGAAGGCAGTGAGGTAATCGCACCAGCCTCTCTGTGTTTACATAGTCCTGGTGGGGAAGGGGAAGATGTGACCCCTGAAGTCTGTACATTACCTCTATAAAACGTGACTGTGGCAAGAACAATTGGTTTTAACAGATCCATGGCTACAGCCACACACTTCTGTCGTTCAACTTTCTCTTTAAGCTACTTAAACCCAGTGTCTGGTTCTGTCTTTGGGGGAAAAGTTTGGCTTTTACATGACCTTTTCAAAATCGTTATTTATTAATGGCGGGGCTGGATTCAGCACACACACGAGCTGTGAAACTCTTCTTTAATGCAGGTAGAAGGGGTGCACAGTGCAGCAATGACCGAGGACCCTGCTAAGCTTCTCCTGTAGTGGGGAATGCTCTGTGAGCTCTCACAGGGGAAGGCGCTATAAGAATCAAGGGTCAAGCCTGCTGTGAGATTAGGTCAGACTTCTGCTTTGTTTTAGGCACAACAGTGTCAAAAGAAGGGCTGAGGTTTTGCTCCTTGTTTCTCTTAATCATACTTTTTGTAGAAAACAGTACCCAGAGACTACTCAGAGTAGCACGCAGGTAATGCCTTTTAAGACCCGGCACAGTGTCTAGCCAAATGCTACCTGAACATCAGCAATGCCAAACACACATACTACCAGCTGCATCCATGAGTTACACACACCCATACTCATACCAAATCGTCTGCTGATCCCCCTGGGGGTCTGGAGACCCAGGAGTGCTGTTGGAGCTGCTTCCTCTCATGGGCTCCTCCCCAGCCTCAGCACTACCTTCTGGCAGCTTACCCTGGCACTTGGTAACTAGGGCATCACCCTGGCCTTGCCCTGGGGAAACATTTCCCTCAGTGCTGCTGGAAACGGCTCTAGTAGGGGCCACTGTAGCCACCTCCCCAGTACGAGGCGCTGGCCTGGGTTTGACTTTAGAGGCAGCGTGTGATGTAGGAGAGTAGTGTTGCCCAGGGTTCACACGCTCCTGCTGCTGCATGTTCAGATTGCTGGTGGATGCAGTGGGTGAGGCAGAGAACTGATGCAAGGAGAGTGGCCTCTCATCCTTCGGTGGGGCCAGGGAAAGGCGCCTTGTGTCAAGCTGCCGACAGCGTGAATCAAAACCTTGCAAGGAACCTGCCATCTTTGCCGATTGTGGCCTCTCTCTTAAAATTGTCTGGGAGCTTGCTGGCACAGAAGCCCTAGCAGTCTGACTGACAGCATCTTTGCCACCACGCAAGTCTGCTGCTGACTTTTGAGGGCTCTCCTGCCTGTATGTCTCCGGGCCGGTGGCTCTGAGGAGGTCTGCAGAGGCCAAGCTAAATGCCCTGCTCAGTGATGTGCTCCTCCTGCTCGCCGTTCCAGGGTGCTGAGGCTGTGCCATCTGCCTCACCCCGCTGGCGGGCTGGTGCTGTGGTGTGTGAGGAAGCTTAAGGGACCCCTGGGAGTTTGCCAGAGGCTCAGGTTCAACTTGTCTGAAGTTTGGCTTCGTGTAATTTCCAGGCTTAGCTGCTCTTCCTTCTTCGCTGGCGATGGTCACCTTAGCAGCTGAAGCAACAAGACTAGTGGGCATCTTAGCAGTTTCCTTTCTGGATGGCTGAACCAGCAGGTTCCCAGTAGCTGAAGGCTCATTTGCTTTCCTAAAATAATCGCTGAGCAAGTCATCTCTGTTACTGGAAGTATCCTGGTGTAAGAAAACATGCACATGCCACATTAATGACAACATTTTTTGCTTGAAGAATCATGCAGAGCTTTGTGTTCAGATAATCTTCCTTCCCACTTAATTCAACCGAAATATGACCACAGACTTTATATTTGAAGTGGAAAACAGAGCATATAAATATTTACAATTAGTACGACTCCAAACCAAGGAGTAACATGCTCATCATAATTCGATCACGATAGTCTTGTTTGCCAGATTAATTGTCTGAAATTTAAAATATTGAAATCCATTTGCAATGCGGGCAGCTTCTCCTTTGCTTCCTTTCACAGCAGCCACTGTCACTGTAACATCAATATCATATTTGTGACAGCCATTGCTATCAGCAAATAGCAGTGATGGTCTGTCATCTTCCAGAACAGAGTTTATCTGGGTAACACTCTACTGTAACATCAGGAATATCACAGGAGAGAATACCTTGGGGAGATGTGCTAGCATTACAAGAAAGCTTCACCGATTCCTCTCACTTTTCCCACTCAATCCACTATATATGTTAAAAGCCGCACATATGACGTAATGACATGTACAAAAAAACATTACAAAAATCGAGAAATTATTGCTTGCCCACTATTAACTTGCAAATTTCAAGTTGGACAATTAACCTGGCAGTAAAAGAAAATATACAATGAGTATTTCATGGGGATGGCCCATGCAATCCAAAAATGGTGACATATGATCAGCTGCCATTGGACTATTAGTACAAGGCATGCTCAGAATAGTTAAGAGACATGCTGTCTTCATGAAAAACATGCTGAAACAAGCTCATGGAATTTATTTCTTGACTATTCTCTAGGGAGCATGTTAAAGCTTAATAAGTTCACTAGAGTTCCAAATGTTTCTTCCAGTGTCAATACTCGTCTGCTAGAAGTGAACACCATCAACGGTCAAAGCACAGCGAGAAGATTTCTATGCTCAACTAAATGTTAGAATGTTAAGGTTATTTTTAACTTCACTTTAAACTTCAATTACACACATGTCCTCCAAATACAAGTGTGTTTATGAACAAGCACTAGAAATACTTTATAAGCAATTAATGCAAGTGATCTGGTAGCCTTTAAAATAAGAGCTAAGAGTTACAGTACGCTTCTATAGGTATTAATATGCTAGCAAAAGCTGGGGTAAGTTGGGAGCTGTTGCCTTTACAACAAGAACAACGGATACCCTGGGGATATAAAGTGAAGTAGATCTCCTATTTCCCCTGCCTGTTCTGTGCCTCACGCTGTCAGGACATGAATGACTGAGGAGCGATTCGAGTGACTGCGAGGGTTCCTGATGGAGGGAAGGACATAGGGAGTAGCAAGAGGGATACAGTGCATCAGCTTCTAACAGAAATTGGTGCAATGAAATCATTTCACTCTCATTTAAACTGCGCCGACACTGAAAAGGAACAAGGATGACAGAAAGAATGAAAATGGAGACAAGGTCAGATATTTAGAGACATATACAAAAAAATTTTAACATCTCTAACAGCTCAGAAATGGATTTAGGATAATGAGGGAATAGCAAGTATATTTAAACATTGCTCTGAAAATTCAAAGACCATGGTATTCATGAAACAGTGTAAGTGAACGGATGCTTCTATCAGTGAGTTTGTAAGATATTAACATCATTAACATGCTCGATACTGCACTGCCTCACTACTGCAGAGCACGTCTGAGCAGTAAAAGACAAATGCCATCTAAAAACCAAAGAACTCATTTCCAACATAGCACTTCAGCATGTGGCATATTCTTGCAGTCACTGAACCAACAGAACAGTGCCAGTCAGCACACAAACATGCAACATGGTGAAAGCACTGAGAACTTCCTTAGGCAAGAAAAATAATCTCTCTCAAATGCACTGATGGTATTTTCAGATTAGGAGATGGTTTTAACAGCTGCATGCTTTGCACTCGAGTTGAAAACTACCGACAGGTTTCATTTCTAAACACGGATGTAGCAGCTGAAAACTACACAGAAAATCCATCAGTTCACAAATCAAAATACCTGGAGCAGAGAAGTGATGATAAGAGGAAACCTTGACCACAGGTGTTAGATATTAAAAAGGCCCAGCAGTCCAATACATAACACTTGTAGTGAATTATCTGCCTGATAATATCTGATAGTATCTGGCCATAGCTGATACACCAAAATAAGAGCCTCGTCTGAAAGT
>NW_009698352.1:29406-59179 GCF_000703405.1 Apaloderma vittatum
GTTGTTGGAACCGTTTCATTCATTCTACAATTTTGCAAGATTCGACAGTTCTCTATGAGTTCCATGTGTATGAACAAGGACCTTGCCATTCCCTGTTTCACCATGCCCTCATTCTCCTGAATCAGCTTTGAACAGTTTTTTGACATCCGAGGCAGACTATCTAGCTATATTTACTTACACTTGGTGGTGACAGCCTGTTGCTCTCTTCCAAGAACTCTTCCAAAGTTACCATCTCACTGCCAGGCGAAGCAGACCGTTGCCTGCCCACGTAAGACTGGGATAGGGTACTCTTCTGAGGTGTATCATAAGAGATCAAACTGGTCCTGTGGGAGGAGGCCTCATGCCTGCTGCCAGGGCTTAAGATGGCAGAAGTAGAGTGTAACGGATAGGGGTCTCGGGGCAAGGCTGATGCCTCTCTGCTTGGAACAGTATCTTCACTGCTGAGACTCTCAGTTCTACCATGGATATGATCTAAGGAACCTGAGGAGAAGCATAAATATCATTGAAGTTATTCCCTCACTTAAGTAGATTTCTCACTGAGGTAGAAACCTCATCCAGGTAGAAATCATCCACACAGACTAGATGGCATTTGTGACCTTACTTTCTTCACCCACAGGAATCAAGGCAGTTAGAACTTTGAGAAATCAGGACTATTACATATTTTATACAATGTACGTACTTACAGTACATACTTTGAGCTTGTGTTAAACAAGTATAATTACTTGTCCAAAGAATAGGAATAACACAGATTAGTAAAGGGGTCTTTTTACCATCTCTCTGACACTAGAAGATCTCCCAGTGTGGGCTGTTTGTGATCTGAGAGCCAGAACTTGGCAGTCAGAAAGCAGAGAGTGGATTTTTCCACAGTGGCAGGTCTCCTAGCATCCTTCAAAGATGTACAATTTCAGCAAAAGCAAGTCTCCAGAGCACGCTGATTCCACACATAAGCTGTGTAGAGTCAGAACAGCAGAGACCTGCTGTTGTAAAAGGAGTCTACAAGAATGGCCTGATACTTCCCACGACATGATGCCAGTCAGACTGAAACAAACCTAGACTGCCTGCCTTAAAAGCCACCCCTTGCCAGAATCAATCTTAGAAAACTACTTCTTGCCAGCAGTTCTGATTCCCAAGACAGCCATGTCCAGATTGCATAATCATTACAATTCCAAAACAACAATCTTCAAATTTAATTGGAAGCAAAACAGCATTTTGCACGCAGATTCGCGGAATTTCACTTCCTGTTTGCTAGAACTCAGCTGTAAAAGCTTTACCTTTCAAATTGAGAGGCGAACTACTGCTGGAAGCGTTTCTACTGCTCTCTACACTGTTTGGCCTGGACACTGAAAAACACAAAACAAGCACTGAACAAACAGATCAAGTTCCTCTGATTCTCTAGAAGACTTGGCTACAGTCTGCCTTCTGAAAATAGGACCTGTGCAACCAAGTCACTTTGAAAACATTAACAATGTGATATATACAGGATGCCAAATTCTGGACAGAGTAGAAACCGTTTTAATTTTTCAAGGCAAGTTGTTCAGGATTTTTGGCACAAAGAAACATGTTCTGGGTTCTCCTTTTACAGCAACTACAAACAAAACAACGTAAATACTGAAGCAGTTCAACAACAATTTGCTGTCTCTTATTCAGTTTATTTCTTTGATAGGAGCTGGTAACCACCCTGCAAATTAGGTCTTCCACAGATCTCTAAGCAAGCAGTGCTGCACCAGTGTTCCTGCTGTGTATTCACGCTAATTTTTTTTTAATTGCTGATTCATTTCCTTAAAGTAGAAATTGAACATTGTCCAGAAAAATTAGCAACAAATCTGTAGGACATGCGCATTAAAGGCCCTGTGGCCGGGGCAAGGCAACTCGTCTCAGTATCAGCACTGTTCTTTATAATTTTATTTTGGGGAAACATCCACTAGAAGCTTCTCAATAGAAAAACAGAAGTACTTAGATCCACATTCCCAAACCGATGTGTTACTGCATCTCATTCTACCATGTTAATTTAATTAAAATGCTCCAGGACAGTTCATGTGGACACAATGAAACAAGTCTTAATATAGAGATTTTGAGCATTTGTATATGCTACAAGCTTACCAAGCTGTCTGGTGCTTGCGAACTCTACCTCAGGGGATGGTTCACGTAGGTTATCCTCTGAATTAGAGCCTGAAAAAAACCACAAAATTTAAAAGGTAATATTAAAAATAGGAAGGTTAATCCTTCAGGTCAGTCTCCAATGTATTCTAGCAGTGAAGAAGACTGATGTGATCAAGAGGCTTTTATAGAGGCAACACTGGAAGAGCAGCCATCTTCTAACCACTGCTGTGAACCACTGGGCAGGGATCCATGGGAGAAGGGACATCCAAACGTGGTCTGTCAAGCTGACGGCATTACAAGAGTGAGGAAACCCTGCACCTGACCAATTAAACTATCAAGCAGATAGAGTAGGGAGTGAAAATACTAGTGCTCTGTCTTTGTACTCGAACGCCAGCAGAAGCCGTTGTGTCACCCAGGCAGGAACTTCCACTAACAGCTGGTGTATCGAACGCACCTTTTGGTCTGCTCGGGAGCCTGGAGACAGGGGTGGAAGTGTGCGGGTGAAGAGCTGAGGTCGAGTAAGTCCTGGGACCCAGCTCCACACAGCATTGTTTTGCCACAGAGTCTGTTGAGATTTCAACATTATCATTGCTGCCTCCATGATGGGAATTCCTCTTTTGTTTTAGGTCCATTAGCACTGAGGGGCAGAGAAGTAAATAAATACAAGCCAATGAAAATAACATTAGGAGATTTGTATTTATCTGCTCACACAAACATGACAAGCAGGCACAAAGAAACTGCACAACAGAGGCACTAGTTTTGCAAGCTTTTCCATAAACAGTTCAGTATTGGACAGGAAATTTCTGTCACCAGTTTTTCAGTCATGTGTGCTCTCTGTAAAGTGTGGGAGTGACAAGGGCTGCTTAGTACCAGTGAGAGGGTTGGTATTATACATGCAACAATTACCATGAAAGGAGGAAGAAAAGCAGCAAGACATGAATATCGAAAAGATAAGTGAGGTGTGAAATTCCCATAACATTATTCCTTGCAGGTACATTTTATAGGCACTTACTTCAGTAATAAAACAGAGTAGAGAAAGAGTGACAGTAGTCACGCTCTGATTCAGAGAGAAATAATGCTGATTTGAAAATTATCTATCATAACCCACACACTAAGCTAATTGCTTTCAGGTTTAGATCTTTGCTGTGAGGCAAGAGCTCGGTCTCTACAAGGTTAAAACTCGGCTGCTCTCATGATGCTCTGGTGCAATGATTTTAAAGTAGAATTCCTGGGATCTTTGCATGAGAATAACAAAAACTATCTGCTAGAATATTATTTAGATTCAGAAAGCTCAAGATACCTTTCTTAGTGATGTGAATGTAATACCTTAAGGCACACATAAAATAGAACAAAAAGTAAAGAATTTACTATAGGAAAGACGCTTAATGAGATGCAAGACTCTAGTTTTATATATATTCCTATGGAGTGCTTGCCAATAGTTACTAAATGCTGAACACAGCAGAATGCAGTGATCAAAATAAACAAATTGCAGAGACAACGGACAGTCAGTTAGTTCAAAGCACAGAGCAGCAGTAAAGTTGCGTTAGAGAAATGGACCAAGTTACTGTCATTTTAGATGACTCCTGGAAGCTGACTTCAGAAACAACATTTTCTCCCACAATCTCTATAGGCCAGGGCTGGCACTTTCTCCCAGAACTGAAGTTAATGGCATGCCTGGAGGGGCAATTACTGGCTAAAGCTTGGCACGCAAATCTGTATTTCTAATTGACTTTGTCGATGCACTTAACACCTTCCACAGATGCCCGAATTATTAATTACCCTGGAGACAGATGTCCTCTGCAAAGCCCTAAAGGGGCAGCAGCCAGCTGCTGTGCCCGTGTCCCTGGCTGTGCCAAAAAGGGCCAATTCTCAGAGTGAGAAGGGAGACGAGATCTTTTGGCGTCTCTGCTGAGCTCCCCAGAGTGTATTGCCCGGGCTACACAGGGTTCTCTAATGTAGGGTGGGGACTGGACCCACACACTCATTTCAGAAACCCCCAGGTCATGACTACTGGGCAAGTAAGAATGTTGAGCAACGGATCCATGATGAAGGGTACTGCCAATGTTAAGAGAATGAGTCTACTTTCTTCTTCCAAAAAAATCTGTCAAAACTGAAGCAGCAGAAATTGAAACTTTAGCTCAGTTCAAGATGAATTTTCATAAGTGGAAGTGTAAAACCTTGCTGAACAGCAGGTTTGAATGCAAACGTCAAGACACTTTGAGAAGAATAATTTTCCCAGTAGCTTTCACTCCATATTCAAAGCTAGACTATTTAAAAACAGACAAAAATTTTAAAGGGTCTGCCATTTTTAGCACTTAGTGGCACAGAATATTGGAAAAATCTCCAAGATTTGAGACTGCTTATATATTAGATTCGTATTTTAGAAGGACTACAACACTGTAGAAAGCACAGCAACAGCAAATCAGTTCAACACTTTAACCGGACACGATGCATGTGAGCGACTGCAAGAAAATATTGAAGCACATAGCAACTTCACTTATGACATGCACCACAGCCAATATACATACGCAAACTGTATGCCATGAGGTCCCCTAAAAATGTGCTGCATTGAAGAAATGATCCACAGTGTGCGACAGTGATTCATCTTCTACAGGAAAACTTAGGTCCATGTTCACTAATGTGTGCTGCTTGTATTTAGAGTATTGCAAAGACATGCTGAGTGTTTTCTATCAAGGTCTGTGTTCTTTTAAGGCATGTGAGATTTTTATTTTTATTTTTTCAATATTTGTCAGAAATAAATGAAGATAAATGCTAAAGAGAAGGTGTTAGAAAATTCCCAATTCCGGGAAAGAAAGAGGTTCACTAGGAGAGGATGGGATGTCAGAAGAAGACCAGAACCGGAGCCGATTAGAGAGAGACTGATGATTCGATGGAGACTTAGGAGACTTTTCTTTATCCTTGATTTTGCTTCTCAAAAAGGCAATCTTTTTGCGCTGCACGGCTAAATTGTTATCACCCAGGTATCCCAAAAAGAAGAAGAAAAAAAAAAAGTAAAAAAACCCTTGTAAATAAAAATTACAGTATCTTAAAACAGATTAAAGACTACACAACCAGTAAAAACAAAAAAGGCTAAACAAAGACTAACATACATATTTGGAGGACTGATTAACGCATAGGTAATCTGACTCATATTAAGGCATACACATAAAATACAAGCAGGTCCATTAAGAAATTACTATTAGATGACACAAAACGTCTTTACTTAAAAAAGTAAAACCAAATAGGTGTGCATATTACTTGATGACAGTAAACTCGAATTTCCTAGATGTCCTGTAGGCTTTAAAACTGATGCCCATCATCTTAATATAAGTATATTTAATATAACATTAAGAAGACTGAAACCCCAAAGACTTTGTTATCTCTGGCACTCCATGAGGGCCTTATTCTGCAGAAACCCAAGCCCAAATTCCAAAGGCTTCAGCCAGCCAGACACTTGCATTAGTTTATAACAACACTTCTACCCTCCTCAGCTGCTCCCCTTCTGCTCCCCATATTCTGCAGTGGGAAGACAGGAATTATTATTTAAGGATTAATTCCAAAACTGCTTCTTGAAAAGTATTCTCAGAGAACAACTATCTACATATAGAAGCTGACAGAAGTGATCTCAATAGAACATGCAAAGCTTGGGATATATATTACAGAGTATTTATTACTTTTCAATTTTCAATAACTCGTAACAGCTGATTTATTGTATGAACTAACAGGAAAAGAAATCATTTCATCTTCCTTACGTTCTCCTTAGAGTGTGTAAAAAAATAATCTCATCGTTTTACATTAAGACATCCTTAGTTTGATTCAATCTCAAAAAACAGTCTCATTCTCCAAAATAATTAATTACAATAAATTAGCATTTTCTATGCTATTTCTTTTCCATGTGCGCCATCTCCTGGCAGTGGCTGTAAGACCAGGAACTACCCATTTGAAGACCAGAGGCTAATGAACCATATAGTATTGTGCGGTCCACCTTTACTGCTTTGTTGTGAAACCCCAGTAAATGAAGTATTTCCACCAACTTATTCAGTAATGTGCAACAGTCAGGCAAACCAAGAAACTACGTAAAAAAGCTGAAGGGAGAAGAGGTAGATAAATGGAACAAACCAAACTAAAAACAAAACTCCCACTGTTTAGTTTACTCAGTTTTTTTAGTTTAGGGGCTTTTTTTGCTTACTAAGCCTTCCAGTTTCCTAAAAAACAGGATATGAGACAATGTTATGGAGTATTACCATATCCTATACATTAAACCTTTTAAAAATATTTTTTAAATACTATTCAGCTCATTAATAGGCTGAGCATTCCTTACCTTTGTTTGAAGAACCTCCAGGGTTCTCTCTCTCTTCCATAGAGTTTGACCCTTGAGAGGTATTTTCCTGAGTGTCCTGATGTTTCAGTTTTTGGGAAGTAGATGGAGCGTTTACCGTGTCTGGGGATTCAGAATGCCATGGAGAGCTTTCCGCTGCTGGTTTCAACCGCTCTCTTGCAGTCTCCTTCTTTGGCTTGATTAGTTTGACTAAGGCTCTGGCTCCAATCCAGTGATTTTTCCTGATAAAACAGGTTTTGTGAATGAGATTCCTAAGGTGCTACAAGAAATACTCCCCAAAGAAGTTTACAGCTGTGCTAAAACCATCAAGTCATTCTACATTCTTACTGGGTTACTGTCATGAATTGGTTGGAAAGATAGAGCACATATTTCACAGAGCTTGAGATCCACTTCTCTCTCAGAGTCAAAATTATTTTACAGAAATATTTCTTCAGCATGCAAAATGTGAGACAGACAACTCTGCTAGAAATCTAAACTACACATATGGACTTCCTTAAGACATTTTAACAGTGTGAAAAGCTCTACTACAGGAACAGACTGAGAAGGAAAGAAATGAAAAACTGCTTTAAAGATTAATCCCTCTCTTTGCTAAAGCCATCAATCTGAATTATGTGTGGTTGAATAAGCTTGTCTTTTTTTTGTTCTTAATACAATTTTTTAAAGTCCCTTCTCTCTGATGGACTGCTTACTCCCTTTGAAAGAGCAACTCTTGAAGCTCCTACTGCTGCTCAGTCACCATACTGGGGGTCCCCCTCTCCCCTGCTAGGGCCAAGATCAGTCATCAGGTCAAAGTGGCTCTTCTCAAACTCATACTGTGTCAGACTTCAGGATTGAGGTACTGTGTGCCCTGTGTTAACACAACCTGCTGTTCCAGGGAATTGCTCACAGAGTGAGAGTGAGAAGTGGAGATGACACTGTATTTCAGATTAAATTTCTGTTATCTCCAGTTATGGAGAGCTCTCTCTCACACTCACAAATCTGTAAAACAACAGCAGAACTGAAAACAAATGGAACTTACTTTTTTGGAGTAGGATCATAAAACTTGTACTGATCCATTATCTTCTCTTCAAGTTTTTCCTTGTGTCTCCTTAAGGCATTCAATTTATCACTGTGAGAGGAAAAAGCACATTCTGAACCATGAAATAAAGCAAAATCAAAACAATGAAGATTTCAAAAGCCACCAAGAGAAGAAAGAGAAAGGAATCTCCTTCTATCATGTAGAATTAGAATCCTTCCAGAAGCCTATCAAACTCATTCACTGTTTAGCAAGGGCACATGCAAAAGCCTACAGAAGTTGCTGATGGGCAACTGTTGTGTGTAAGCACGAAAGGTTAAAGAACAACAGTAGATTGGTGCTAGATTACTCACTAATAACTCAGGCAGAGTTTGTTTGGTAGATATTAAAATTAATCTTATTTTGTTTTTTGAAAATTCATCTGCTGATTGTCCAGTCTTATTCACAGGTCACCAATAATTACTTGAGGGTTAAGATTCTGAACTTGTCTACACAGTAACTGGGTATTTTATTTCTGTTCTGCTTACTCTGTTGCAACTAGAAAAATAAGCCATGTTTGATCTTTTTAAGACTACTGTGGTCTCCCGTGAGCAGTGTCAAAGCACTTTCAGCAGTGCTATGTAATCCTATTATTTTTTTACTCATTATTTTAAGTTGCACAGTAGATATTAGAAAATCTTTTTTCATTCAAGTAGTAGGTCTAAAGTACCTCCATCACAGAACTCTCAGATACATGGATATACATGCCTAGAGTACCTTTGAACTCCATTCAGACAACTTCAGCAAACAATTTCTAACATTTCAACCATATAATCCAATACTGAAATAAAACTCAGTTAGTAACTCCCAGATCGTCCTGAGGAGCTCAGACTAAAACTCTTGGGGATTAAGAACACTTTTCTTCCTTCTTTCATACTTGTACGAGAAATTCGCTGCAGTGAGAACAGGGTTCTTTGTAAATGTACACTATGTTTAAACAAGAGCATCTCACCTAAGCTCGTGAGCCTACACATGGGGGATGCGACAATGTATGTTGATACTTGCATCCTTACAAACAACATCAAAAGAAGCATTATTTTACAACATAAATTACTAGAACTAGAGGAGTATGAATATTTGATGTTCTTTATGAACCTAAACATAAAATGACTCTCATATGATTATTTTTGTTGCAAGTCAGCTATTTTCTAACCTCTTCAGTAATCTCTGAGAAGAATGACTGAGTTTAGCATTCTATATTTTATAACTAAGATTTCCACATGGGTTTATCTATATTATTTGAAAAGAGCTGTTTGTCCAGGTGTCTCCTGAACATCCCTTTCTGCTAAGGCAACAAGAAGAAACTTCATAGCTTCTCCCCATTACATACATCTTTTCCTAAACATCACCTTTTCCTAGCCAGATCTCAAGTAGACCTATCACTTCTTTGCCTGTCCTTTTCCTCCTGATAGATAATTTGTATTTTGTTTGTCCAGATGAGTTTTTTAGGTTTCACAATTCAAATCTCTAATTTCTTACATGTACTGTTTCTGTTCTTCATGATACTGCTCCTTGTTCTCCATGTTCTGCTCCAGTAACATCTGATTCTGCTGGCTCAGCATTTGAATCTGACTCAAGAGATGATGGTTTTCTTCTTCCAGATTTCCTTTTAGACGGGACAGCAGCTATTAAACAAGACAGATTAATCTCTCCTGCATCTGGCTTCCCTAGAAGCGCACCGTAATCAAGCTAACACAACAGCACAGAGAACTAGAATACGGACTGATAAACTTCAAAGTGTATGGTGGTGTTATTATGATCACATAGCTTGATCTCCTATATACAGTGTACTGAAAACTTCATACAATGAATGAATGTTAGGTTTCCAACAGGAACCCAGCAGCCATACCTACCTATAGCTACTCACCTCACAGTGGTTATCCAGTTTGGTCAGGGAGATATCCATGGACTGGTGCTGTTCTTTCAGCTCGTCATAGCGAGCCTGCCAACGATTCAGCTCCAGCTGAGAGTTGTTCAAGGAAGTTTTCAGCTCTTTAGTGTGTGAATGCAGCCCTTCATACTCTGCCTTTAGTTGGCTGTGCAAGAAATTCACCCTAAACATGAAGAAGTCAGCAGGCTTATGAGAGACACTTCATAGGAAGTACCTCACATTCAAAGACCACACCATCAGCGTGCAGCTGTCACTAAAATCAAACATTAAAAGACTAACTCCTAAAGACATTTTTATTCTAAACATATGCTCAATGCGTAAAAAAACTCACCACAAATTTCTGAGGCACAATGTATTTAAGAGCATTTGGATATAAAGACAACTCTATTCAGCACAAATAAATAACACTGACAGTTTTTCTTTCCTAATGCATGAAATGTGAGCATTAAAGTGTCCTGTGAAACACTGCAGTGTTTTTAGATGATACTGTGGCATTCTTTTATGGCTTTCGGTAAATCTAAAAATGCCTACAAATCACAAAGGCATAAACCTAAATAAACGGATAATAAAAAGGATTAAGTTCTGTATCTGCTGACAGATCAGCTAAGGCTTGCTCTCTGCCAGCATTGCAATCAACATTTTGCAACACCTTCCTTTGTCCTTAGAGAAACTGCAATGAGAAGAGCAAGCTTGAGGAAACCTCCTCTGCAGAGCTCTGTAGCGTTCTAAAGTACATTACAACTGGGACAGCATATTAAACTTTTGTGACCGAACTTAACATGTGACTTTTAAATACGATTCAGTCTGACATTGCTTTAACTTGTTATGACCTTGGCCCCTTACTTGTACCAAACTCTTTCTCAAAATGTCTTTGTAGTATGAACACTGGCACTGAACCGGTTATGGAGTGAGCCCCAGTAGGGATACCAGGGGTAGGGTGGAAGAGCCTTGCTGTTGCGTTATGTAAAGTTCAGATGTCAGCTCACTGAAGGGCTTTTTACATGTTACCCAGTGAACATATGAACCACTGCACCCACATTGATTAACAAGAATCAAGTCTCTTGGCAACTAATGGCAACTTTCTCTGTGCAGCAGGAAACAAACAGCAATGGTAACTCTTAGAACTAAAACATACTGTGTAAAAACATAACATAGTTCTCCTTAAGGAGAAAAAAAATGGATAGGAACCATTTCACACAACTTTAGACATTACTGGGGTTTTGGGTATTTGTAGTTCCCCTTAAGACAAACACTTGGTAACAACTCATTATAGAAACACTTGGTGAACTGAACGACACATGGATGCTTTTTTCGAATAAGCAAAAGTCGCAGGATCAGATCGTGTCTGAAGCACGAAGTAGCAGTATTTGTTGACAGTACCCACGAAGTTGATAATCTCAAGTTAAAAAAAATTATCAAATTAATATGATAGAAATTGAGAAAAATTAGCAGACATATTAATGAAGGCATTCTGGAGACACAGGTAACACAACACAGCAAAATAACTGCGCGCTTTGCATAACTGACCTGTTAAAGATATATACAAGAATTTAGCAAGGGAACCATACCTGTCCAGTTCCTCCCTCAGCTTCTGATTTTCCCCAGTTGTTATGGCATTTGATCTTCTCTCTTGCTGCAGAGCCTCTCTCTCAGTTTTTAAAACTATTTCTAACTCTTCCAGCTCTGCCTTGTGTTTCATTAAACTATTGTATCTGCAAAAAGAGCAGGAGCATACTGTCAGCTTTCATTTAAACATCTTTTCTTCCTCCAGTTAAAGATTTTTAATACGTAATACCACAACAGCCAGAAAGATGCTGCGTGTTCAGTTTTTTCCCTGCCTGCTTAGTTTCACACACATTTGTATGGTTAAACACCTACCTAGAATTCCACACTACGTGTGGAAATTCAGCTTAGTCTATAAGTCAACAGTGAGGCTTTTAGGGAAAAAAAAATGCACTTCTAAAGCAAACTGGAATGCAACTGCCAGAACCTTATTTCAATTTCAGGTTCTGAGCATTCAGTAAAAAGTGTGTGAGTCTCCAGGATGAGTGAAAACTGCACCATTAAACTGGAATCCCATTCACAAATAACTGTCAATGACAGGTTTAAAAAAAATGGCAAAAAAGCAACAAGAAAGCACCGGAAAGAGCAACAATTTATTCAGTAACAACCTAATAATGCATATGAGGTTATACACATAGGTATCCTGCAGAGAAAATAAACTCCTGCATATTGCAGACAGATGAGGAGGCTAGGATCAGTGAGCTGACAGCAAAACATCTCTAAACGGGAGCTGACCCACCTGCTTGAGGGGCTCTACTTGCTCACGCCTGAGAAACCCAAGAGCAACAACAGCGTTCACATAAGGCTTCCACTGTTACTTGATTTATACTCCTTCTGCATAAATCATTCAGGGCAAGGAGACAGGCAGAGGCAGAGAGCAGGTAACATCACCTATGTCTTTAATTTCGATCTCTGGAATGCTAAAACAACAGAGGTGGGGAACTACTCCCCTGATTGGCACAGGCACTGATTAGGCAGGCTCAGCCTTCCTGAGCTGCTACACCACCTGCATTCCGAAAACACCGCAAACAACGAGGTGGTTTAAGGCCACACTGCAAACCAGCAAGCTGTCCTCAGATTATTTTTCTTCCCTCTAGTGGCCTCTGTCAGGGTCTGTGCCCATACACACACACCAGCAGAAGCCATTGGGTACACTGTCAGTGTGTGTCAACTGTGCATGTCAAAAGTCATCAGCACGCTTTTCTGTGACCATGATAAAAGTATTGCTCCGAAATATCCCTGGCAGATCCACCTGTGTCAGTCACGGAGAAACACCCTTCCATGCAATTTTAAAACAGCAACTAGGTGGAAGACGCAGCACTGCTTTAAAAAGCTAGAGAGAACAAGCATCATCTGTCTGCAACTCTCATCCCAGCAGAGATGAATGCAGAGCAGTTACTCTGCAGTCATGAAAACTTCAAAACAAAAACCAAAGCAGTAGACAGCACCAAATAACGTTGACTCCTGCCAACTTGTTTTTCTTTCAGGCCACCATTCCCTTCATCCCAGGGTCAAATTACAGCCTGCCCCAAATTCCAGTCCACTGAAGTGCCACACAGAAAAGTACCTGTCTCCCAGACAAAAGCTGCTTTTTGCTATTCATTCCCAGTAACAGCAGTAGAGTTTAATTAACCTTATTTATTTGGTTTTTTCCTCCATTCAGCTCCAGGACATTTCAAATTCAATGTCCGTACAACAAATGGAAGAACCTGAAAGCAGAGGAAGGTTTCACATCCAGCTCCAAGAAGGATTAAAGATAGATTGCATGCCAATCCAGAGTCTGAGAAGACAAACTCCACAGTCAGTCCCTTGGCAGAGATTGCCACGGCTGCTTCTGCAGAAACTGTGTTGTGAATTCTTTTGCCATTTCTGTATGATAGGGCTACTCTGTTCATTTTTATCTGAGCTTTCTATTTTTAAAGAGGGCTACTTACAGGGAAACAAGTATACTGGGTCCAGTTTTACCAGCTTGGCCCAGATCCACATGTTGCCTTTCAGCATGAGAACCCCTGAGGTAGACCACAGCTGCTCCTCTAGATATTAGGCAAAAGGTAAGAAAGAAGAGACTGTCTGCAAAACCACAAATGAACCTGCATCTCCAGAGCCCTAATGAAATCCCTAGGCAAAATTTCTTGTAATCCAGCTTCAGTATGGATTTTACCATTTGAGCAGGAATTGTGCAACCTGTCAAGCTCTAGCACCAGGGTCAAGTTTACTCACCCTGTGGGCTATTTAACACTCATGTTCACTTCACTTCTTCAGGCATTTGGACAGAGGTTTTCTTATACGTGCAAATAAAATCCTTTTTTTTTGTTCTGATGCAATTAATTCCTGAGATTGAACCATCATATTCCTCTTTACACCTTTTGGCTTTTGTTAGGAGAAATGCTTTGCATGGGAATTTGTGACTGAGAGAACTTGAAAAATCCTCAGCTATGATAAAAACCATATGGCAAAAGGAACTCAGAAAAACAATTACCAGTCAGCACGAGTAACATAATAATACAAGTCCCTGCAACGTGTAACCCTCCACAACAGGGGTTCTGTTTTTCCAGTGTCTCTGCAGGATTAGACTTCTCCAGAGTAAGCCACAAAGAAATGCTCAAAGATCTGTTAATCTATTGTAGTTACTAAGTTATTACCTCCCCTAAGCAATGTGCAATATCTAAAGCAATCTTAAAAATGCAGCAAAAGGATCCAGCCTTTGTGTGTTCAGTGCAACAGTTGGCTAAATACCACAAAGTCAAGAAACTGCTATTTAATTGTGCAAACGATCCTAATATACCAATTCTCCTTTTCTTGCTACATCAAACTCACATGTCTGTGGTTTGCTGGGCTATGACAGACCATGTCACTGCAGTTACACAGAACCCATTACCAAATGCCCACAGTAGCACTAATATCGTGCACACAGAGCCGAGGGAGGTTTAATGAAGTTTGTTCAGGTGCAGAAAATATTCTGTGGTTAGAAAGAATCAAAGCAAACTATACAAACCTTGGGAGCCTTGGCTGTACATGATGTTGCAGCTGAAGTTCCTGTGCATTTTTCTAGACAAGCTGCAGTCATAGGTTTGCGCAGGAGTGCAATCCTGCCTTAAGCACCAGAACTATGATTACAGTGCTGTCACCAACTGAGAAAAAACAATTAACTTGGAGTTGGGACAAGCAAAACTTGTTTCTTAGACACTGCACAAGCAAACTCGTTGGCTGCACTGAGTTGCTCTGGGAAAATTTAGCAGGTGGTGCATTCTAGCTTAAGTTGAAAGTGACATTTCATCTTAGCAGTTAAAGCCCTCAGAGTGGCTGAAGAGAAGTTTTCTTACTGCTCTTTTTCTAACTTTCTCCCCTCTGGTCCCTCAGCCAGCTGCACTCCACATACCACAAGGTGGAAGGGAAACAAAACACACAGAAAAGCAGCTTGTCTCTCTTTTCTGACAGCCAAATGGAGACACGAGCAGTCCTTGAAAAAATCATCTTGATAAGTACCTCTTGAGACTGATCTGCTGAGAAGGACACTGCACTCCTAAAACTGCCAAAATCAACCTGCCTTGAGTATAGAAAAGGCCACCATCTGCTCCCCTTCAACACCTCTCATTGGCAGCCACATCTCAGTAACACACAGTCCAAACTGTTAATGTTTACAATGGTGATCGTAGCACTTATCAGTAGAGTTAACCTACTTTTAGAAAACCACATTTTTCTTTAGGCTAGAACTGTTTTAATAACTGGTACTCATCAAGAAAAGAAAGAACCCAGCAAACTGCCTCAGCACACTGCAGTGTGATAATCTCAAGCAAAGACTAAATCAATGGGAACCATTAATCAGTCTGAGAGAGACTTGGTAAGCAGGAACAGTGTCTGTGTAATCACTTACAGCTCATTTAGTTGACAGTCAAGCAGCTGTCCTGCCACACAGCCCTAGTGGATATTTTAATCACAAAAGGTTTAGTTCTCTACTTCCATCAAAATCTACTGCACACAGTATTGCCAGCTCCTTGGTCTTTGGGAAGAAAGTTAGCACCAGTTTTTAGTCCACCCTCAAAGATCACCACTGAATTGCTCTGAACCCAGCTCACGGTCTCTTGCACAAGAAATGAACCTCAATACAGTAGACTCGGAAGATATTTTGAGAAAAATCACTGAATTGTACAAGAGAAGTTTTTAGGAGCAGGCAGAGTGACATTTATGTAGTAGTATATTATATATATTGTTTGATCCACGCACAATTGTCAGACAACAGTGACGAGAGACTAAACAAAAAACAGATTACTCTGATTTCACAATTCAATGTAAGGGTCTGAAGCAAAAGTCTTAGAAAAATAACTAACACATCACTATCTCATAGCTAGCTCAATATGGAGGAGAGAGCCTCCTTTGTCACGAGGTTGATGTCACATACAATCTTCACTGATTTTCTCAAGATACATACCACTCACACACAGGCAATTACCTAGGTGACTTGCAGACCTTACTGTACGACTAGAAAAGATGCCCCAAAGCATAACTGGGAGGTTCTTTCTAAGGCTGTATGTTATTACAGCACAGATGCTTAAATGTAGTAATGACATTTAAGCTACTTCTGACAAAGCATCCCCAAGACTCAAGTCCATGTTTATTAAATATTACCACAGTCATCTGTGGTCTGCCACCTTTAGCTTTGTGAATATTTTCATCTAATCTCCTAACGATAGCAAGAATGAGAAGACATCTTTTCAGGGGAACATCTTAGTAGTTTCTATTTGTAATTGGAGACCAGCATTTTAGGTTAGAATTGCAACAAGCACATTCTGGCTAGGCTACATCCCTGAGCAGTGAGCGTACCTCTCACCCAGACCTTTGTGCTCCAGATCCAGGTTTTTGTGTAACGTTTTCAGGCAGCTGTGCTGGTTTATTAGCATTTCATATTCTGCAGACTGCCGTTCATGCAGTGAAGCAAGGTGTTCATGGTCCTGAAGCAATGATTCATACTCAGCTTTCAGCTGTTCCTTCTGTTTCAGTAGATTTTCATTCTCATTTTCCTTGGCTGTCTGCTGATTTTGGAGTAAAGCATTCTGGGCCATCAGTGAAGCACTCTGGGAGTTGAGCGTCGAATTTTCTACCTAAAGTTTCTCAAATAAAATGCAAGCATTAGTTATTTCACACCTACCGGTACATACGACAAACATGCAGCGGCAGCTTTTATCTCCATAATCAAGAATGCATCCATCGCTTTGCAGACTGAAGACACATGTAGAAAATTTGGCGTCATTTTGGTATTATTGCTAGTAGTATGCACCATATAAAGCCATGCTATCAGCAGCATGAAAAGTATCAGGATAACCTCCAAACCGGAAAACCAATCTTACTAGCAGAAACAGTAAAACTCCTACTAGTTTTACGACTAGTAGTAGTAAAGCCTGACAGAGTGAGCCTGAAGACCAAGATGAGCTGGAACTTGCAACTCAACTGCAACTCTGACAATCACGCAAAGTCAAAAGTTACCCCATGTTTGTGTACAAGAAATGAAAACTTAAGTTCACTCAAACTCAACAAAATTAACTGCACCACTGTGTATGGGAGCAGTACTGACAAGTCTGATTTCAGTCAATAGGTACTGCATTCATTTCATATGTTGCTTATATACTTTGGTTGCAGGTAAGAAATAAATAGAGAGAACAAAAAAAATAATCTGTGAACACGCAAGATGAAAAGCTTGAAAATAGAAATTCGCATTCAAAAAAAAATCAGAGCTAATTCAATGTTGTTCTTTAAAACTGTTCTCTTTCTCAAGCTAATTTTATTATTTCAAAATTAATGTTTAACAGTGTCTGTTTTCCACTGGCAATTTTCACATTTTGTCTGAAAGTATGAAAATTGTGATTAGAACTCATTGCTACAATGCCTCTTGGGAGATGACTTGTGTCTTCTTCCCAAGGTCTTTCGCAAGCATATCAATAACAGAAGAAAGCGCAGCTTCTAGAACAACATACCTGGAGTTTGCTGTATTGATGTGAAACATTTCTGTTTAATTAACTACATTCCTAAAGAAGATAGCTACCACACATTAGCTGCAGAGCCAGTTTTCCTCCTAGCTTGGAGAAATTCAGACCTCAAACTAAGCTCCACCTTACGGACTTCATCTTTACCTCACTCCACCAGCCTGCCAATACAAACATTTTCTTATTAGCTGTCACCTTTCTCCACACTACTATAATCAAATCCAGTCTTCTGGCACAGAGTTACAACATTGTCCTGACCTGGAGTTTGGCAGTCTGTGTCTGCAAGGAAGTGTTGTGCTCCTGAAGAAATACGTTTTGCTTCTGTAGTGTCAGGATCTGATTGTTGAAGGAGACATTCTGTGTTTCCAAATGCTTCAGCTGCTCTTTAAGCAGCTGCTTCTCAGTATGCAGTGCTGCATTCTGAAAGAGAGATGGCACTGAAGGAGTGACAGGAAGAAATGAAACAGCTGTCTTGATTATTTGGAGTCCTATCAAAGATGAAAACCAATTTGTGATGATAATTCTGCAACAAATGTGCAAAAGCAAACTCTCTCCAGCATTAAATGAAGGTAGCAGAGATGTTATACACAAGATTAATCCCTGAAATGATGTTACACAAGACATGCATAGCATTAAAGTCCTGTGCAGTCTGAAGAGATACCAGAGGAATTTGGTAGACTTCTGTGCCGCAGAGATCCCACCAGATTCCTATGATATCAAAAATCCAGTTTCCAGCAACCCATTCACGATTACAAGGGAAGTCTGAGTGATAACAAGAAATAGGAGAAGGCTTACATTCCTTTCCAGTTCAATTGCCCTGTCCTTCAGTTTCAGCAGCTCCATGGTAGCTTCTCGGTGCCCTGTTTCCAAATTCTCATTCATATGGTGGTTGGGAATGAGTTTCTCTGCAGAATATCTCAGTGACTTTTCAGCAAACTGCCCATCCTGCTGAGCCTGCTTAAGTGCATCAAAGTCCTTCTTTACCTGCAAAGCCAAAAAGCAGCAACCTTCAACACTGATTTAACAGTGGGATTTTATATTTATGTTCCTCTCTTGCACTGAAGGGACCTTAAGAGATTCACCATCATTACTATCACTTCACAGATGGGGAAGCTGAGACACAAGTAGAGGAATCCGTGTCTCTTGGCCTCCAGTCAGGTGCTGTTGCCTCAAGCTCACTGTCATCTAACAAACATACTGCTCTTAGGTGGGATGTTTCAACTTTAGCCTTCCTCAGCCTAAGTTTTCATTAAGCAAGGCAGAAAAACAAGACTACGACAATGAAAAAGCCTTGGGAAAAGAGTGATCTGCAAATAGTCATTATGCAAAAAACAACAATTCCTGTGTTGTTCCCAGTCCAACAATTTTTCTGAAATTGGTATCATTATATATAGAAATGGACAAGAGAAAGCAATCCAGTCAAAAAGGCTTTTGGGAAGTGTGTGTATGGAAGGAGGTGCTGTCAGGGAAGCAGATACAACGCGCACTTGCTGTGGTAAGAAGGAAAAAAAACCAAAAAGCATGGGATTGTGCAGAACCACAACACGAACAATTAATATTCAGATAACTTCTTACCATATTTAGTTCATTCTGTAACTGCTGGTTCAAGTTCAAAGAGTCTTTCACTTGAGCTTCCAGCACTGCAATCTTTTCCTCTTTCACAGCTAGTGTTGTTTTCAGTGCCGATTCAGTTTTGCTTTCCAGAATCTTGTATTTTCTGAAAGACATGAAAATAGAGTTCCAGTGCCTGCCACTAGGATGTGAGCCATCATCTATATAGGAGACTTCACCTTTGCCCGTTCCAAATCTCACCACATGCTACATTACATGTGTTTACCCCTTCAGGAAAAATCACAGAATCACAGAATGTCAGGGGTTGGAAGGGACCTCAAAAGATCATCTAGTTCAGACCCCTTGTCAGAGCAGGATCACCTACAGTAGGTCACACAGGAACGTGTCCAGGTGGGCTTTGAATGTCTCCAGAGAAGGAGACTCCACAACCTCCCTGGGCAGCCTGTGCCAGGGCTCTGTCACCCTCACAGTGAAAAAGCTTTTCCTAATGTTTTTGTGGAACCTCCTATGCTCCAGCTTGTACCCATTGCCCCTTGTCCTGTCATTGGACATCACTGAAAAGAGCCTGGCTCCGTCCTCCTGACACTCCCTCTTGATGTATTTATAAACATTTATGAGATCACCCCTCAAGTCTCCTCTTCTCCAAGCTAAAGAGACCCAGCTGCTTCAGCCTCTCCTCATAAGGGAGATGTTCCACTCCCTTCATCATCCCTGTGGCTGTGCTGGACTCTCTCAAGCATTTCCCTGTCTCTCTTGAGCTGAGGGGCCCAGAACTGGACACAATATTCCAGATGTGGCCTCACCAGAGCAGAGTAGAGGGGGAAATATTTCCTCTACTGCCACAGATTGCTGCTGATACATTATAGCTGCGCACTCTGCTTTGGGAAAATTCCATCAATTTTAATAGAAGCAACGTCAGTATGGTTCTACAGAAATATCTTAGAGTTACACAAAATAAGTTTTTCTCTTTTTCCCCTAATTACGCTGCAGATGTTTCTTCTCATGGCTCTTTTGTACACTGTTGACAAAGAGAAAAATCTGCAGTAGATTCCAAGGGCTCCTATGAGATGGGTACATTTCCCTAATCAGGTTTTACCAAGAGGCCTACACACACATAGACTGTTAGTGTTTCGTTGTTCATTACTATACAAATTTCTAAGGCAACATCTATGTTTATATTAACTGATGACTGGATCACCAGCTACATGGAGTAATTACAGACATTGCTTAATAGACACTATTCTTACTTGTAAAGAGAATATCAGGAGGAACACACGCTGAGATAGCTACTCAGCTACTCTAGTAGGGCGTGTAGTAACATTGCTTTGCATGGAGGGAGAAAATGGCATTTCTTCTTTCCATCCAAGAAAAACTTGTGCAAATTTTGCAGGGTACTGCCAAGCTTGCTACAGGAAAATATGCTTTATGTCCAAAATTGGCAAGAGTAATTTGAGTGAGACTAATGAGAACCAAAAAAAAAAAAGAAAAAGTCTTGAGTTAGGCTGAGGAATAGCCTGCATAGTCAAAAGAATGTTCATTTTCCTTACGTGTCGTCATTGCCGTTGTCATCCTGTAGCAGCAGCTCTTTGTTCAATCCTATCTTCTCCAGTTCCTGGCTCAGTTTGTCCAGGTCACTGGACAACTGTTGACTCTTCAGCTTCTCCAGAACCAAATCCTGTAACAGCACTAGCATGATTAGTTGCTGTGCAAAGGGTACTGACTTTTTTAAAGTACTGAAGAAGTCATGGGATAAAATCCTAGTTCCAAGAAGGTCAGCTAAAATTCTTCATAAGTGACAGCTGAGTGCAGAACTAAACTGACTGCTTTTATTTATAGTTTACTTGGAATAAATCTTAAGAATGCTTCTTTTGGCCTTTGTCTCCCTCACTGTACCAAATTACTTCTGCCAACACTGGCAGCCTGCCCGCCTGCTAAGACAGGATGGGTGCGGGCCAGGAGATGTCCTGCCCTGGGCCACAGAAGGGATGCGAGCAGGTCAGGGGACCAGCAGAGGGAGTTCCCACCTCTCCGCCAGGACAAAAAGCCACACTGGCACACACACAGGAGTGATAGGGCTTCAGGATGAAAGCTTCTCAAGGTTAGGATGTTATTACCGAGGGACTTTGTAACAGAACTTTTTCACTATTGACTCAGTTTCTGAGATGTAGCAAATTACTGTCAAAATGTAAAAAGCATGATTACACTGGCATATGAGAGACAGGACAACTCTGGGGACTAGTGAGCTCGGTCACTTATTCTGGTATAGACTGGCCCATTCTGGTTTCATTTAGGTTTCTGTGGAAGAAACTTAAGCAGATCTAGACAAGGAAGTCATACGAGGGGGAGATTTGGTGGAGTTGTACCAGAAGGTATATTGGGTCAATGCCTTGAGTGGTTTGTGTGGAAACGGCCTGAGAAGACGTAATACCAGTCTTCATGTTTAAGGACAAATAATATTTTCAGTACATAGCCAAGTTCAAAAGATACCTACCATTCAAAATTCTCTGAAATATAAATGTACCACAGAGAACTACATTGCACATGTTTCTGCTCAAAAGTTTTCTTAAAAAAGACATGAAGAAAGAAGTAAGTTACTGAAGCACTTCAACAAGCTAAAAAAAGAACCTGGATATCAAACAAAAGAGGAGTAATTATTTTTTTCTAAAAAACCCACTTCGTTAAACCTAAACTGTGAGTATTCAATAGTCCTCTGATACTACAAATTTAGCTACATAGCCATTCACATGGCAAAAGAAAAAAAAGATAAGGGCAAGACCATTGCCAGTCCATGATCTATAAGCAGGTCCCTTCAACATCCATGAACTCCTGTAGCATCTACAGGAAGTAACTAAGAAAAAGAGCTTCTGTATGGGTCTACAGCACTGGAAATTTGCAGAAGTCTGAGAAGTGAAAGATTAAAAATGAGCCTTCTCAGAAACGCTACTATTTACATTATTTTTAGGAAAGTTGGATAGAAACATAAGCTGGGACTATCTCAAGTGTTTTTGATACAGTTTCCTCCTCAAAATTACATTAATACTTGAAAAACTAAAATTAAATCTTCAAGTAAGCAATTGCTTACCACATCAGTCTTGCTAGACTTACTTATTTCACTGAGCTACTGCAGCATTGACCGTTTTCCTTTGAAAGCTCTTTCACAGGAAATCCTGTTTCTGGCAGGACAACAGTAGCTGGAGCAGGCAATGAGAGCAAGCTGCCATAACCTCAATCTGCTAATAGGCCACTTGCAAGAGTGTCAGGTTCTGGTACATACATCATTATTCTGCCATCGTCCTCACTGTATCTCTGAAAGATCACTACTAGGAAAAATGTGATTACCGCATTCTGCCGGGGAGAGGGGTGCTGGAAGTGATTGCTGCTGCGTAACAAGAGCTGCTTAGCACGCTCTCACTTGGCAGGGAAGCTTTTGGGGAAAAATGCTGTAGGTAGTTGTAAAGCTAAAATTTGGTGCAGCTGTTATTGAAAGGGTCAGATGGTCATCTGGGATGGTTCTTGCCTCAGCTGCATCTGTTTTAGAACGGGGATGTTAAACGTGTCCTCAACAAGTGCTCTGATATTCAGGTTTAAGAGCCAATCTCTCCTGATGTAGGTCTCATGTTAGCAACCAATTTTTTGGTCACAGGGTTAGAGAAAGTATCAAAGCTTTTGATATTTGACGGTTTACAGCTACCACGTGGGTGCTGCACTAAAACCCTCTTCTGCATGAAAAAAGATGTCATTTGGTGACACTGGGTTTGTGGGCACAAAGTGGTACACTGCAGTTTATGCCGGATGCCACCTTCCAAGGCAACACTACGCAGTGATGGCTTTAAGGCTGTAAAGACTTCCTAGATGTCACCTTCCAAGGCAACACTACACAGTGATGGCTTTAAGGCTGTAAAGACTTCCTAGCTCATGTATTAAATAGTCATGGGACAGATGTCTCCCTCCGGTACTTCACAGAGCTGGAATAAAAAATAGCATTGTATTGAAACCAATGCTATTATTTTACTTACCTCTCTCAATGTAGCTAGTGTTCTTTTATCAATTGTAACTTGCTTTATGAGATCTTTATTGTCCTTTTCAAATTCTTTCAGCTTATTAGATGAATCCCTGAATCGAGCAATTTCCTTTTCTAGTGTCTTGTTTTCTTTCTCAACAACTGCCAACTTTACTGTACTATCATCCAAAATAGCATCTTTCAGCTCCACTTGCTGCCAAAGTCGTTTCGTTTCTTTCTCTAGCATTTTTTTGTCTTTCTCCAGCTGAGACATTTCTTGTTCTAGGGTTGTGTTCTCCTTTTCTAACCTCTCTAGCCGTTTGGCAGAAATCTTTAGCTCCTCGAGGTTTCTCTGGAGGACCTGATTTTCATTCTCCATTCCTTGTATCTCCTTTTCTAACTCCTGGATCTTTTTGCTGCTGTTCTCCACGATTTGCTGAAGTCTCTGGTTTTCAGAGTTGACACTCTGATAGCTTAGCTCCAGCCGCTCTGATTTCTTGCTCATCGCTTTTAACATTTCCACATTTTTTCTTAAGTCCTCTTTCTCCCTCTCCAAATCTTTGTTTTCTGCTTCTATCTGTGCCATTTTTGTGCTGGTAAATCTCATGGTCTCCACCACTCTCCTAAGCTCCAGATTTTCTTCATCCAATTGCTTGTTGTTCCTTTCCAGGTCTCCAAGCCGGATGGAAATATTCTGCAATGTGTCCAGGGATTTTCTTAGCTTCCTATTTTCCACTTCCAGATCTCCATTCTCCTGCTCAAGAACTTCTACTTTTTCTGTCACTATTTTCATTGCTGCTGCCTTCTTTGTGAGCTGTTCGTTCTCCCTCTCCAGCCGATGGAGCTCTTTTTCCATTTCTTCCACTCTTTCCACTTTTTCTTTAACCTGGTCAAAATCTTTCTGCAATTGTTTCTTCTCAAATTCCAGCTTGCTTAGTTTGCTACTCGTCTCTGTAACTGTTTCGTGAAGGATCTTGTTCTCTTTTTCGATATCTTTTACTCTTGCCTCGCTGCTCACTTGAGATCTTTGTCTCAGGGATAAGACCACTTGATTGAGGTGATCATTTTCTTGTTTAAGGTCCTTTATCTACACAAACAATAAAAAAGTCATGCAAATATTACTCCTCTACCTTACAAAGTGCAGTATAAATTACATCTTGAAGCAGACAGATGATTGTTATGAAAATCACCTTCATTTAATCCAAGACAAATTTCTCAACATTTTTCCCTCACTAAAACTAACAACTCAAACCAGTGAAAAAAAGTGTTAACTCCAATAATCCCTGATTCTAAGAAATTAAAATAGTGCTATATTCCTGCTACTAGTTAAGAAGGTCAAGGCAGAGGGATAAAGTAGACCAGGGACCTTCAGAGAACACACTGGAAAAGATGCTTTGATAGGAATCATTCTTAATACAGGTTATCTTTCTGTACAAGTTTACATTCATCTTTGGAATGTGAAGACATATTATCTCTGACAAGCTGTCAGAAGCCCCAAAAATCTTTGAAAATGTATAGCAGTTATGCATCTCATTAAGGACACATGTTCTGTAAGAACAGTACACACTTGCCCCACTGGTCAAATTTCAGCTGAAGCAATTGTGATTTCGGCTGCGATTTGCATTTGATTCTCATCTACACAACATCCACAAAAATCATAAAGGACTTGGACGTGAAAAAATCAGAAGCTGCCCTTTTCTGGCAATTGAGGACACTTCTGGTTTTACTTCCTGCCTTACCTGTGAAGCGCTCATTAATCTTTACCCCAAAGAATCTCTATGTGTTCTAACTAAAATGTACGACTCTGGTGGTAAAGTGCAATTTCCCAGGTAGATGTCTGGGTAAGAATCTTTCAAGATACAAAGCACCACACAACTAAAACAATTTGTTATTTAATCTTCAACCCACAAAACTTGGGAGTAAATACAGGCTGAAAGTATACAGACCAGTCTCCAATGATCTGTGTCTGTATTTTCTTCACTAGTCAAATTAATACAGACCACATCCGTATGAAACTGTAATAGGATAGTTTCGAGGCATTGCACATGAACTGCAGCACAGTAGTAAAAGATGAAGGGTATTTCAAATATCAATCCTGAAGAAATAAATGCCTTCTCAGCACCATTTTTAAACAGAGTAAAAAAAGTTTGGGTAGCTTAAAAAAAAAACAACAAACCAAGCCAATCAGTACACACAGTTGACAGAAGACCAATCTCCTGCATACCCTAAAACCAGTTGGTGCTCCATTCAGGAAGGTCCAGGGCTTTTTTCCCCAAAGAGGGAAGATCTCAAAGAGCCTGAAGCTTCCCCTGTGGTAACAGAAGCAGTATCCAGCAAAACATGTTGGGATTTTCTGCTTCAGGAAGCTTTTTACCGGCATTTGGACAAGTTCAATTTGCATTTAATAGCTCAGAAATTGCCCTGTCTCCCCAAAAGAATCAGATGCTCGAAATGGCATCAGTAAATTACCACTACTGAGCATACACTTTTATATCCCATTTGTGAAGTTTGCACCTGTCTGTCTTTGTCAGCTTTTAGGGTCTCCATGACGACTTGAAGCTGTTCTTTATCTTTTATCAGCTCCTCACTCAAAGTCTCCAGATCTTGATTACTTTGCTTCTCTTTTTCAATTTGATTTTGCAACTTCTCAATCTATATGGAGAAAGCACACCAAAACACATCAGCCACAGCTTGACACAGTGACTATTTGCACTTTAAGTTATGAGGAATGAGATGGGAACTACGGCTGAAAGATGTAATCCTTCCGCAGCTTGCCAGACTCAGAGAGAAAAAATGAAGTGTTTTGATTTTCTCAGAGTGCCAAGAATCTCCTTCATGCCTATTAAGATGAGAGTATATAACGTACAGCAGTAAGAAATGCTTCACCTGCCTGCCTGAACGTCCTGTGTCAGTGATAAAGTTTTTGGTGCTCACCTTTCTGAGAGACTTGCTTCTTCCTAGCCTCTCCATCACTGATGGCCTTAATCTACCAGTGAATGCAGAGAAAGTTAAGACAGTTCAGTGAGCAACATAACTTAAAACATCAGGAACAGAGAAAATGCACCACAGGTTCCAAATTTACATTCCATCTCCCCGTGCTCCTTTGGCCCCCTGTTTTCCCCAGCAGGCGACAATACTGGATTTGAAAGATTTGTGAATAAGGTCCAGTCTTACAATGAACTGTTTTCACACTCCCTTCTTTTGAATGTTGTATTCATCAGGCACTAAGCACCGAGAAGCATTAGCTCTTCCTTTATATATATGCAGAGACCTGGGCTCCCCAAAGTCAGGAAATATTCCTTTTTATGCTTGTAAAACCACTGTGAGCACCTACATCTCGGCACAAGTATCAGCTCTTTATTTTTTTGTGTTGGTATTATGAACTTTGCCAACAGTGAAAATGTCAGTGAAAAAGGTATTAACAATAATTCTCACAAGTGGGAAATAGCTGGAGGCTGGGCTCTGCCTATGTCAACATGTGCCTCATTACAGGAAGTGTTTAAACAAGCAAGGGCTGCCCAGATTGGAGATAAGAAAGGCTTAACAGTTGAAATGTAACCATGTTAAGGTTCATTGGTCTCAAAGGAGCTGTTCAGAGAAAGCTGGAACAAGCTCAGTAATTCAGCAATAGCTGGTCTTCATTAGCACCTCCCAGAAAACTGGATGCAAGTAAGAAACTACTGTTTACAGCTTGTTTCAGTCCAAATCAGGAACGCAGAGAAAAGAGAGAGGCACTGAGACTGCCACTACTTGACTATGCCTGAAAGAAGGGTTTTCTATTATTAGCTCCTCTGAAAACCTTGCAAGAAAGGAACAAAATATGTATGTGAATTTTCCTTCACATTATCTCTTCTGGTATAAATAAATCTGTTCTAGCTACGTGATCCTTCCAAGCACGAGATCAGTAGGTAGCCAAGCATACTCAAACAACAATTTTCTAAAGTTTCAGACAGTGGATGAAATCTGACTCCAGTTAAATGACTTTAGGGGGGCAAGATTTTACTGTGGGTATTTTATATAGCATGTATCAAGTCTCTGTACACTGAGAGACAACTTTATGTCTCACACAGACTACAGAATGCTGTCTACTACCATTTTCCCCCCAGTCTTCCTGAATGAGAGGTGAAGTCCGTCAACTGGCCTGTGGTATTCAGTCAACAGCTCCAACCATATTCTTTGTTTCTCTGGTGAACTGTTTGTCCACTGCAATTGCTCTTAATAGCAGTATTTTTACCTGTCATTCTTCTCCTCATTGGTCTGATACATACAGTGCTCTCCTTTCACTACCCAGGCATTCTCCACCGCTGTTTTTTTGCCTTGTTTAACTACCAGACCTGCAGGTGACTGTACCATGTCAACGCATTCATCATCATGGAAAACACCACACTAATTCTGGAATCACAACTGCTGACACCAATACAGTGCCGTAACAAGAGTTGCCCACAGGAATGTGCCTGGGGCAAAGCCAAGGGTTGGCCACAGTTGTTCAACCAACTTACATTGCTGGATACCACAGGTATCTGCTGAGTGTTTTATACGCCTTGGTCTCAAATTTTAAGCACGTAAACTAGAGCGAGAGTGAACTATTCATGTACAACAGGTCTTAAATGGGAGTATGGAAGGAGAAGTATAGTGAACTTAATTTTTACAGTTTTCTTTGTTCACAGAAAAAAGCCAAGAAGCAGAACCATTCTCTCAACTTGGGTCAAAAGCTCTCCAGAAGACGGAATGATCCAGTGAAGGGAGAAACAGGCACTCTGCTAGTTACAGGCTGATACTCCATGACCAGCATTTCACATCCAGATTCTTTTGTCCCCTTGCCCTTTAAAGCATTCAGAGAGCCCCAAAATCTTTGTATCAAAATCTCACACATACAGAGGTTACAGCAATAACGGGAAAAGGAGAAATGAGCCGTATATTCTGGATAACTTAGCTAAGATACAAATGTGGGAAAAACAGACAAGCAAATTTTTAATACTCAGACTAGCAAGTATCCTCTTTCCCAAACAGCACTTGGCTCAATTAGTCAGAGTTCAGGATGCAAGTTCCTAGCCAGGCAAAAATAAAGCTCGTGGTTGGAGGTGAAGTGAGCACTGTGTTTCACAATGACAAGCACTGAGCTGGCATTTTTGCTAAATGTAATCACAGTTAATAACAGAGTGGAACACACACATACACATAAATAAATTTAAAAAGTGATGACCTGCATGTTTGTTACAAAGATTAAAAGAACCCAGATCTTTTCAGAGAGGGAGATTCCAGAGAATTTCTAATAGCCACAAGGACAAAACAAAGAGGAGCTGATCCAGGACTATGGACAGCAAAAAGGACTTATTTACATATATACTAACCTGAATTCACCGCCGTAATTTATTTTATTTTCAGGGAAACACTATTAAAACTTCCAAAAAAGCAAAATAGTTCAATGTGGCCATGGCTTTCTTGCCTAATAGTGACTGCCATAAGACAACAAAGAGGGACACCATCAACAGCACAATCTGACAGGGGCAAACAAGCACTGAAAGACAGCTTTTATGAAACAGGAACAGTCACTTCTGCTTACAGTGATGCACATAAGTAGGCAGTGAAGTAGAAGGCAACAGAATACACCAATGTTAGAAAACAATTAAACAGACGGGCCCAAAAATGTGCCCAGTCTTCTGGGGAACATGGGTGAATTCCCTGCAATCCCTCATCGTTCAGGAATGATGCACCGTGTTTACAAACCAAAAAGCTCTGCTTGTTTCTGTGAGCAAATTACCTTTTTGCTAAGCTGTTGATTTTCCTTTTCCAGTTCCACAAACTTTAGGCTGCTCTCTCTGGAGGTCAAGGAGGCATCTCTCAGCTCTTGGATTGTGTTCTGCAAGCTCTGATTATCCTTCTCTAGCTTCAGTATGCGACTCGAAGCACATTCATTCAACTCAAACACAAAGGACTTTCTGGCTGTTGAAACATGAGAATCAGAAGGTGGCACTAACCGGTTCGCGAACATCTCCCTTCCTAAATCCTTAAGATACACTTATACGAAGATAATTGCAGTCAGATCCTTATCATTTCAGCTTGACTGCTAAGTACACACTTTGTTAAAAACAGAATCCATTTCCACAGATAACAATTAAGCCCTTTAATAAAGAGGGAATCATCTGAACAGATAATCCTCTTACAAGTTACTTTCCTCATGCTTCTTTAACTTGCTTTAGCCACCTTAGCAGCTATTTAATGTCAGCAGCAAAACATACCTTGATACCTTCTCATACTTGCATCAGAGGAAATAAACTGAGATAGAATGTAAACCACGGTGAAGGGTTTGCCAAAACAACAAGATGGCATGCTCCCAAAAAATCTTACAAAAGTGAGTACCAATGCTAGTTTTCACAGCTATTTTATCAAGAATATGCTGGACCAGGGAGAATACTCTACTACCAGGCTCTTAGGCACAGGACATCTATCAGAATGTTGATCATAGAGAAATGTCTGAAGTTGAAATCTCAGAACTAATAAAATTTATGCAAATTTTACAAGAGATGTTATTTTACTCTAAATGCTTGTAGATCAAAAGTCTTACTATCTCTCAGCCTTAACTCCAAGCACCAAAGCCTCATTGTTTTGTTAATTTCTCTGCTCAGCATCTGAATAATTGTAAGAGCAACCTTCTGTTTCACATGGAATAATTACTGCCCTTCACCTCAAAAACCACATTTCGTATGAAATTGACTTCAATGTTGTCTTTAAGTCTGAGAAAACTATTAACTCCTGCTAAATAATCAGCACTACTACATAGAGCACACTGAATACTTTAAAGCTGGCAAGTTTCTGAGAATGGTAAAATTCCATTTGTCTCTTTTATGAAGCATCACCTAGAGAGTTTTGGTCAAATGAAGACTCAAATAGTAAACATTTACCAAACACTCCAGGTGAATTTTGTCCTGAAGCAAAGACCATCTAAATTACTTTTCCCCATACTTGTTTTTTAAGTGACTTTGAATAGAATATTCCAAATTATCAGGTAAAATTTTTGGCTATCTGCCACCCTTGCCAACTCAACTTGAAATCCAGGAACAGGAGGCTTTCCAGAAGAGCTTTGCAGACTGACTCTATTTGTACAAACAAGCTGCATTCAGAAGAGCAACACACATATAAATGAAACTTCTTAAAGAGATTTACTGTAAAAGTAAGATAGTGCTTCTGTGAAATATTTTATAGTTTCAAAGTTCAATATCCTCAGCATTTTTAAAGTCAAGCTTCCTTGACTGTTCCCTTTTTTTTTTTTTCCTGC
>NW_009698352.1:59210-74026 GCF_000703405.1 Apaloderma vittatum
GATTACTGATGTTGTCAGCTCCTCTTACTCCTTCTCCTTTGGTTAATCAGAGAGGTTTTGGAGTTCCAGTGCAGACATACTAGGCACCAGTGCAGTGAGGGAATATAATTTTAAAATTTCATTTTTTTCAAAACCACTCTGTTGAGCAAATTTTGGAAGTTATGTTTAACAGAAATGAACAAATAACAGATAACAATATTCTTAATTACACTTAAGGAGGAATAGAGTCCTACTCATTTCTCAGGCCAAGGTAAACCTGCTTTGCAAGATTATTAATCAAAAGTAAGATTAGCCATCAATCTTAGTAAGGAGAACTCAGATCCTAGACAGCCAGTAGACTTGAGAATTAGTGTCAGGCACACATTCAGTTATTCTACAAAACAAAGCTATTTCAGCTTTATGCAGAACTCAACATCTGCTTGCTCTAATTTACTCCTTTGTCTTCAAGTTAAACTGTTCCCAGTACACAAAGCCAAACCTGCAAGTTCTAGCAGAATCAAGTGAGCAATCAATAAACACTGCACACTGAACTGCACAAAACAGCTTCTATTTCTCAAGTTCCGTTTAGCAATGTTATTTAGGCTGGTATTATAGACAGAATGAATATTAGACACAGAAACCAATGTTAAAACCTGACTAGCGAAGAAGCATTAGTTATGTTTGTGATAGTTACGGAAATCAAACCAACCATTTAGAAAAAATAATCAGTCAGTTATTTTAACTGTACACATTTTTCTGTATCTAGTAAAAATAAATGACTTCAGCATACACTACTTCCTGGGACTTAAAGACCAGCTAATTGTCTGTACTAATTGTACTAAAGAATACTAAAGATCACAGACTCCTCCCAGCCATTCAGTAGAAATATCCAGTGTCCACTGTGACATTTCTGCTGCGTCATTTACAAAGTTTCTTTTTTAAAATTTTTATCATTTTACTTAGAAGTCACTCTCTCAGAGATGGACAAAAAAAAAAAGAGAACCTTTTAATGCTTTTGAAAGAAAGTGAAAGCAACTAGAAATAACACATTTCAGAAGTCCCAAAAATCTAAGTTTAAAGTCAAGAGGCTGCGTGAGGGCAGTTCTCGCAAGCTTGAACTCAACTTGTGTTCCTGTCTCAGCCAACCAACCTGTCTAGCCTGAAAGAGACCACGAACACAACAACAGCTACTCACTATCTGCAAGATCTGTGCTTTTAGACAGTTGTTCCAGTTCCCAGCCCAGGTGTGCAGATTCGTTCATGCTCTGTTTCTGTGCAATCTCCAAGACCATGTTCTCCTCCAGCAGCTCTTCAATCCTCTTCTTGTCCGTGTCCCGGTCCTGTGCAAAACACACATGAAGGAAAATGAATATTCAGCTCATCTGTAAGATGGTTCTGGCAGTTGAATTGCTACAAGCACGATGCATGTTGAGGGTAGAAGAACCTCCTTAAAAGACTGTGTGCTTTTATATATAAACACATGTATAGCATTAAATGCTTGCTGTGGGCTACAACAGTTGCCTCAGAATGCAGTGCAGGGACACCCAGCTGGCCCTGTTCAGAGCAGACTCAGGTCCACGATACACTTGGGAGTGTATCATGGTGACTGGAGTGAGAATGTACTGGGCCAGTACAAGCCCAGGCGAGTAAGGCAGGCTGGATTTAAGCTGCCTCCGGAGCTAAGCTCTTCAAAAACATGTAGCATCATTCACTGACCCACTGGAGATTCTGCAGATATAACCTTGAATTCCACCTAGCTTCTTGAACTTATCATGGCAAATCTGGACCCAGTCATTTGGATTGGCAAGTAACATCTGCCTCATAATTTGGATTTAAAAATATGCAGAAATCGGATCTGGAGAACGAATCTACTATTGCTTCTTGTGACTGTTTTGGCCATTTGTGTTTGTGGGAGCTGAAGCGATGCCTCAATAGGGTCTCAAATTTTCAGAAAGTATTACTCAAAAATTCATCAAGTCGCCCAGAAAAGCATCATTCAAAATCACCAGCCACTTTGGAAAAGCTGGAACATGACATGACCCTTATAATGCCCTGAATCCATCATTAAACGTAACTCCACCCAGCACCCTCCACGTCTTTGCTTCCAACAGACCCTGTTGGAAGCCCCATACGGTTACACCCCTACACAGTTAAACCCATAAGAGTTCAAAACACACTGGGATAAGAGGAGGATAGTTAAGTAAAATACAAAAGATGTAAGAGTGTTTATTATTTCTAGTGGGATTATAAATCCAATGTTTCTTTTTGTTTGTTGACAATAATCTGCCAATTCTTACACCTCCTTATCTAAGAAGCAATAAGTCACATCTTTGATTTGCACAAAAATAAATTTTCGAATTTTGTGACTTTTACAGCAGTAATGAATTCTTAAAGTCACTATAATGGCTGTGGTGTTTGTTTCCATTAAGAAAGATCATTTACTAAAACAGATTTCATCTTCCTGTATCTAAGAGTTTTCTACTATCAATATGTATGAAAGCAATCTGTATTTTAAAGTTGCGATATACTTCCTTGCATAAAATTAATCACACAAGGCAGCACTGTCAATATTTACACTGTTAACATCATAACATTTCAAAAATTCATGTACACAAAATTCATACTGAAGACCTCTTTAAAAGGATTTTGATTTATTTGCCTGTCTCCACTAGTTTCTGTGACATGAATCTGTGACCCAGCACAAAAATAGAAGCTAAAAAATTAGCATAATGAAAAAGACAAAGACAGGGCATACCAGCTCTACATCATGAAGTTTAGATTTCAGCTGCAAATTTTCCTTCTCTAATTCATGCAGTTTATCACCACGAGCTCTCGCCATTGTTAGCTGTTCTTCTAGCATGGCCTTTGTTTCAATTAATATGATGTTGTCCTCTCTTAACTCCTAGGAAGAAGAAGTAACCATGTTAAACTCTTTACATAAACTGACTTTTCAAAGACTAACTGACTTTCATAAACCAACACTGCAAAACACATGAAATAAATTTATCATGTTTCTGTTTCATAATATCACTTTAACCTGGTATTTTAACGGAAGATGATACTACACTAAATTATCTGGGAGTTATTAATGCAAGTAACTCTAATATTTCTTATTGCTCTTTCCTGAATTTTAGAAGTTTAATGTGAGTTCTTTTGCTCCATATATGAGGCTGGATGAAGAGGTGCACCAAAGAGACTCAAGACTCAGAAGAGTAACTGTTCAATTCCACTTCCACTGTTAGAACGCCATTTCTTTAGTCAACTCACTCTAGACTCCAGTTTCCAGTTTCAAAACAGATTATTTACTTTTGAGGGATGTTATAGTGTATTGAAAAGACATCGGGAAGCACTATCTATCAATACACACTATGTCCATATCCCTCTTTCAGAACACTTACATGCAGATGTCTGTTTAATAAAGTTTCTCTCTCATGAACAGAATTGTAATTCACTCTGACAAAAGTAGTTCGTTTTATACCGATCACTTAACACACCCTGCCCCAACCCCAATAAACACACTAGCATTAACTGCACAAGCCATGTCACTTTTGGATCTGTTTTCCTGAGTAAAAGTTTTTAACGTATTAATCTACTGTAACCACAGCATTAGAAACAAGTTAATCATCCTGAACTCTGAACGTTCCTTGCAAAGCAACAAATGAAGCTCTGCACATGGAAGTATCTTATCTCCAGAAACACGACAAGTCCAAAGCATAAAATCTGGTCATGTATTCTTGGTCATGTTTTAAACACATTTATTAAATTATGTCTTGTTTCAAGTTATAATACCTCACTGTTAGCTTTTACTCTTGTTGATCCTCAGATGAGTCTTGAGTCAGAGACAGAATTTTCTATGACAGCAACATAACAGTATTTAAAAGATTAAATAATTATAGGAAATTTCTAAGGAAATTTCCTTTTGTCTTTCTTTGCTTTCCTCCCTCCTCTCCCCATTCCTTTCCCCCCTCCTCTCCTCATTCCTTTCCCTGCTCTAATGAAATATGCAAAACCAGAAAATGTGCATACAGGCAAGATGAAATGCTTGTGGTTTGACAAGTTTATTCCTTGACAACAACTGTCTTCAAAATGTGAAGTCTCTGCTGACATCGATGCTCATGTCTGCTCTCTCAGACCACAAACATCCAAACCAAGCAGATTCTTGAAAGACAGCAGATGTGAGCAAATCAGTTTCACTGTTTAATCAGCAACCACCTTCTCATTTTTGGAGGTACAATCAGCCTTAACGAGCTTTATATGGCTTGGTTACTTAAAAAAAAAGGGAAAAGCAAAAAGCTGTAAAGCACAAGTTAAGAGTGTCTGATGACAGCCACTCCCTCTTGCCTTTTGCTAGTACAGGGGAACACGACTTATTGCCCCTACACAGCAAGTTGTCTTAGTTGTTTGTTTGCTGCCTCTTGACTGCAGGGACTGTAATACGGGAAGTTTGCCTTATGGAGTACAATATTGGCCTTGATCTCTCAGTGGGTAAGCAACTTAGAATCATACAATTTTTTAGGTTGGAAAAGGCCTTTCAAGATAAGTCCAATGTGCAAAATACAAGAAGAAAGATTTCCATACTGCAGTAGCATTAAAAGGGTAGGTATGTCACATGCTTGTGAACTGGTTCAACTACTACAACTATAATGTCTGAGTATGCAAGTAACTAGAATAATAGTACTGAAACACTATTTTGATAGAACCAGCATTTGGGCCAAGTCTGACCTAACAGGGTCACTTCAGAGCAGTCAAGCTACAAAGGCTGACACTGAACCGACGACAGACCAGAGGAAGTACATGACACAAAACATGCTGAGTGTCATGTAAGCTGCCAGAACAGCTGTAATGAAACAGCAACATGACAAGAGCTTTGCTAGATTATCACACTCAATCTAGAGCACAGTCCCAAGAAGTAAGGTAGTGTCTGACCTCAAAAACATGGCCTTAGAACCACCCTGAAAACTGCCTACCAAGCAGGAACCAGTTATTTTAGCGTCTCGTGAAGAGTCAAGCTATGTGCCAAGTACATACTCATATGCAGGCTCAGGTACAAACCACACAACACTGGGAGCTGCAACGCATGGAACACTGAAGCACTTGCCACTGAGCGCCCAGGAGGGGCAGACATGTCCGTTCAAAGCAGTTCTGATGAAACCGTACAATAACCTGGTGGAAATGCCTGCTACGGTGAGGTCAACATTGCTCACCAGTGTACCTGTGACCTGAGGTTGTCTTAATATTGAGAAGTTCATACATTCTAAACAATTACTGCATGGGAGCTTTGTGGAGTTACATCGCAAGGCCTGGAAGGTAAAATGTCCTAAAATATTTCAGCACTAACATGTTTCCAGAAGCTACTGGGATAAAACAGCTGACCTAAAAATGTGTTCAACTACAAATCACACTTGTTAGACAATCAAGAGGTGGTGGTCCTTCCACTGGAATTAAGGTTTATTTTTTTCTTTAATTAACATACCCACCAAAATTATTTTGTAACTATGAATTTATTTTTAAATTGACAGCACAAATAGTTGGCCATGGATTTTTTTTTTTAAATACATTGAATTTATGAGGCAGGGGATTAAAAAACCTCCTTTGTTTAATATCACTTAGATTGTGATAGTTAAATATCCAATATAAACAATTTTGGTTTTGTAATTTCTAAAATAAATCACCTATTGTGGTTTGATTCTGTATCACTGTGCCTTGAAACAGCTTAAAGATTGAGCATTGTGTACACATGTCGTTACAGTTAACTCTGTGGGTAAGTGGTTGCACAATTGGGTTGTGTTGGTACTGGAAAACATTTCAGAAACTAAAGTAGCAATCAGATTGTTTAAATCTGAAGCGACAGAATTTGCACACATATCCAGACCTAGTTATTAAATGGAGTTCAAAGGCCTCCCTTCTGGCAGTTCAGAAGCTGCCCCTTACTGAGCCAAGACACAGTAAATATCTTGCGACAAACAAACATTGCCCCAAGCAGTTATGTGAAAACATAAAAGAGATGCTTTTGCTTTTTTGAACATTTGCAGAAATTCCTCCCATCATCCTGCATGGAAATGTGATTGCAGTGAGAGGGAGGAAGAACGGGCAAGGCAAACTCCCTGGCCTCAGAAAATAATCTGATCTCCTGGAGCAGAAAAAGGTTCAATGGGAAGATTTACATCAGAGAGAAGCAGCTCTATGGAGGAAGCCCTGCATTAAGCCTGGTCCCCCACAGTCACAGCTACGGCCTCATCAAGCCACCCCAGCAGGAAGGTCTCCAGAGTACATTCATCTCCATGTTCCTTGAATGATGGTCAAATTAAAACGTTATTTGTTAACAACTTTGTCAAGACATACAGAAAGAGAAAACAACACATACAACACATATGTCTACATGTGTTACATTCACAGAGAACGACTTGCTCCTTTTGCACTCCTGCAACAGGTCCTTCAATCTCTCCTGCTGCCACTGCTGATCTGCGTTATGTGCTTTCAGAAACTACTTGTAAGCTTCCCTGAAATTCCTAAAGCCTGTCACAGTATCATACATGGAGCACGTTCCATATTTTTTGCTCAAATCACCAAATGTATATGTGAACCACAAGACGGAAAATATTTCTAAATGCTCATTTAATAGCTTTCTGCATTTATGCACAAAGGTAAACCCACTTTTTCTTCTCCCTCAGCAATTTGGCACTGCTTATTAACAACGCTGTCAAGACCCTATGAGGCTTAAGGAATCACATTACCATAGGAAAGTGGTTTATGCTATACTTTATAGACCTAGATTTGTTCAGGCCTTAAAGATTTAATGCCTAGAAAGTCAGCCACAATCAATAAACAGCATAAGGTGAATCAGCAGTGTACTGTTAAGTGGTAAAAATCTACTATGTTTCATCCCTGCACAAATTTTACAACTCGGAATTGTAAGCCAAAGAGTTTTTGAGGGAGTAGGAGGACTCTGAGCAGACACTGAACTGACTCTAGCAAACAACCTTTCTTTTGGAAGGGGCAGAGGACTTAAGACAGACAAGACAGAAAACTGAGAACCATGAAAAGTTGGATACTGGCTACTTCACCAGCATCCAACTTTGTGCTATTCCATGACTATAAAAAAGAGAGAATGGTGCCCTGTACAATCCTCTGATTGTATCAGCATCAAACCAGTGGAGTTTGCCTGACGCTGCCTCTGCTCAACACTGGCAGTCCCTGGCTGTGCCAAGACTTGGTCAATGATGGAAGAGGGAGTGGTAAGAATGTGGAACTCTCTGGCTATTCTAGACCACAGAGCTGCCGGCAGACAGCTGTACAATCCTGCTGCATACTAGAAGAGCTCAGCCCCAACAGCAGCGACAACTTCTGAGAGAAGTCTCACTATGGTCTGGAATTAGAAAAGTGCCATATCAATGGAAAATATTCTTTGTTCCACTACTGTGTATCAGGAAGGCATCCTTGGAGAGTTCACCAAAAACTGACACGGTGGAAGAGGGAGTGAGAAAACTTGGAATAAATTTGAAACTTAAGTGGAGGTCTCTTTACTGAATGCTATGGTAAGCAAGATTAGCATGCGGGCAGCAGAGTAGAAAGCTGCTGGCTCTAGGACAAGCAAGGAGGCTGAGAACTCCAGAACAGAAATAGCTACTCCCTTGGATCTCAGATGAAGACAAGATTAAAAAACTCTTGTCCTAGCTCTAGCTAAATTATCTCAGCAGCAGGGAGAAGCTAAGTGACCCCAGTGCACAGCCAAAAGGGAAATGCCAGGATGGCACGCTGATAGCTAGTGTGCCAGGTTAATGCACGACTGATTTGCCAGCTTGAGGGAGAAAAACAGAGAGAGCCAGAGCTTCATGCTTCCTGAACTAAACGGAGAATTACTAAGAGGGAAGACAGGCTTTTGTAGTCTATTACTACATTTAATAACCATCCATTTTAGTGAACCTATTCAAAAGAAGCAGCAGCTAGCTGGTCCCTTAGGTTAAAGAGAGGAAAAAAAATCTCCTACGAAGTAGAGTTTATAGAGCAGAAATAACGTCTGTGTTCTCAGCCAGAGGCCTGGTAAATGCAAGTTTCAACATCACTCTTCTGTCTCAGACCTGGGATTTTATCTAATTATAGTGAGGTTGTCAGTTACTGAACCTCCAATGCATTGAGCAAGTCTGAATATTTATTTGACTTCAGCTGGAGTGTTATGTAGGTGGATCATTAAGAGTCAGGTGAGAATGGCTTGAAGAATTGCAAGGACAGAAAATAAGAGCAGTCTGACCTAAATTTAAGGCCAGCCATGCTGTGAGCAAAGAGTTTGTCTAGATGTTCTCCAAAGTCCTTTTAACTTAATTAATAATTACAGGATGGGCAGAGCTGCAAGTGACTCAGCTGAGTAACTAGCATCACTACTGGAAAAAAGCTATACATTCCTCATTGACATACCCTACTTGGTGCACTATGGAAAATCCATCTTGTCTCTTCTTTCTACTACAAGCAACAGTTGCAATAAGAGGTGGCTAGAATTTGTCATCTGAGGTCGTGCTTAAAAACACCCAGCCATTTCAACAACAGCTGCATGTGCTACAATCCCCTAAGGAAAAACACCCAGACATTCATTTAGCTAATGTATACATCACATTTAAAACGTTTGTCAAAGGAATAACTCTGGAACACAAGCATTCTACCTAAGAGTAAATTTTCAAGGCCAGACTAAAGGTCTGGATTCTCTAGAAAAAGCATTCAAGAAAAGGTTAGTCCTGCTTAGCCACAAAATGTTGAACTAAGCAGAGTTTATTAAAAGTAATGGGTATTTGCTTTTGTGTGCACCAAGCCCTTCTTCTGAAGAAAGTTTTAATGTTGCTAAGTCAATAACTATGGCATATATTATGAAATTACCACTTGCTCTGATGTTTTCCTACAGTCAGATGAATGATAAATGACACATGAACTGGTAGCATAACAAAAGCCAAACACTAAGGATTACTCAGCAAATCCTTCTCCCAATTTTCACTTGCCTCCATGCGAGCTTTGTAAAAATCCACATCATGAAGTTTCTCTTTGCACCGAACAAGTTCCATCTCAAGCCTCTCCACACGGTTTGCCCTCTCTCTCAGAGAGTCAAGCTCATCTCTGTATGCTCGGGCAGAGCGAGCATCTGAGGCCAGGTGGATATTCTGTGAGAAATTAGGAATAAGCAGGGAGAAAAATCTTAGTTAATACTTCAAAGCATGTTCTTTAAACTTTATTTATTTAATTACTTATTTTAAGCATACGCAAATAGCATTCTCCTGGTTCAAGAGTAAGAGAATTCTGCTAGCCAGCAAATTCCCTGTGAGACAGGTTCTTCAGCCTGATGCTGCATAAGCTTCAGGCAGTACTAGGCTATTTGCAGATGAAGTTGCTCTCACCAGTTAAGTGGAAAGCATAGCATTGCTATGCCATAGCGATAACCATTGAACAGCTTGCTGGAGTAACTTTTTTTCATTAAAAAATAGACATAGTAGTATTTTTAAGCCTCACACTGAAAGAGGCCTTTTTAAATAAGGAAGACTGTCAAACGAGACCATCTTACCTCTTGTTTTATTTTCTGCAACTCTAGGGTGAGCTGCTCAACTTCGTGTTTAGAATCTACAAGCTGCTCAGACTTCTCTTCCCTGGAAACGATTAGAAAAACTAGTAAGACTTTTTTGTTTTCCTGAAACAATATTGATTATACAGACACTGCTAGGTATCTGGAAAGAAAGACAGAAAACTCTTAGCGTATACTGAACATGGAGACTCTTTGTCACAACAGTTTCATGATAGAAAAGAGTTCTTTTCTCACGATACCATAAACATATCATGGATTTGAGTTTGCAACTTTGTTTTTATACTAAGTACTTCTGTTTAAATTTCACTGGTACTACTGCTGTAGTTAGCTTCACTGGTCCCACTAGTAATTAAACAGTGAAGCTGGCAGCTGGCGTTTTGGAGAAGTGAAGAGAGAGATGAGACACAAAAAGAAAAACAGAAGTAGCCATCCCTTTGTAGTTAATAACCAGTTAAAAAAGAAGAAAGGTAGAACACCCATACTAGTTTCCTACTGCTCTGAATAAAAAAAAATGGAAGGACATGATGCTAAAAGCTTCCATGGGTGCCAGTGTACTGAAGCTGAGAGGCACCTGCATCTTCAGGATGCACAAGACTTAATACACAAGTCTGTCTAGAAGCACAAATCATGGTGACTCACAGCTCCTGTCGGATTCTTCTCAATTTAGCCTTTGTGTCTGCCAGCTCAACTGCAAGGTGCTGCTTGTCTTCATTAGATAGAGGGCTGACTGGGTTTGGTGAAGGGTCTGGATTTGGTGCTTTCAGAGGACTCAGTGGTTGCTGAGACTGCAGATAATCTCTCTCTTGAGTGAGATCTACAATGACCTGGAAATACAGAGACATATGCAGTGTCAATAGATAAGCAGTATAATTATACCTCATTTTTTCATGTATCTAAAAATTATTAATAAATGCACAAATTACTCTGGCATTATACAGAATTCAAGTGACAGCCAGGAGGGAGGATTGCACAGAGGAGGAAAGGAATTTTCACTGTGCTTAGACCACTAAAACATTCCCTTTCCAATGCTCAAAATAAAAAGTCTATTTCACTTGGAGAATTCATATAAACCTGTAACAGCTAAGAGTTTTAACTAATGCAATCACAGTTAAAAGCAGGACAGAAAATTTAGAGGTTAAAAAAGGGGAGACCTGAAAATAAAGGAATTGATTAGTCTGCAACACGCAGAGCCATCTTCACTCCAAAAACCAAAATCCAGAAGTCACTGGATCCCATCGTGGTAGATACCAGTGGAGAGACAGGCAAGCAGTCACTCAAAAGTAGATGGCTGAGCAGATATGCAGAGAAAAAAGTGTCAATACGAAGTCACAACTTCAGATATCTCCATGAAGTGGAGAGACCACTCCTGTTTACCAATCATTTCACCACACCTTAGTGTTTACGTAAGAATCAATGGAGAAGTCAAAATCTTCCTACAGATTTTCAGAGGTGTAGCAGAAAGGTGCAGAAGAAATAGAAATCCAGTGCACAAACAAGACACAAGACACGGAAGAGAGACTGCATCTGCTGATTCACATGAGCTCTATATGGGAAAAATAAGTCATTGTACTTCTGTGCATTCATCTCTCTCATCAATGAGCCTCTTGAGGTGGAAAACCATATTCCTGGAGAGAGACTCCAGTTCCTCTGGGGCCATATCTGGGAGCTCCAGCCACTGTAAGTCGAAGACATTCTCTTGGTTGTGAGTCACCTAGGAACAAAAAATAAAAGTCTTTCCACTGCTCGATTTGTGAATTTGTTTGGTGTATGTGCTGCATTTCCAAGGTTCTTCTACTGACCAATTAAAAAACACGGAATATTTCACCTAAACCAGGTTGTAAATGACAAATGCAACTACCTTAACTATAACACGACCCAGCAATTTCTGGTATTTAGATTTTTTTTTAATAATTATTAATGTTGCTTTTTAAAAGTGATTAGATACATTTTATGATCAATAGCACATGTGCTTGCATATTAGAAGCATGCATCTGTCCTACTGCAGGCACTGAGGTGGTCACTACAGGGACGTGAAGGGACTGATCCCACACTGAGCAGTTTGGCTGGTGTCTCACTGAGAAGCAGCCCTCCTTTCAATGAATTTGCAGCTGATACACTGGGGAGGAACTGCCTTTAGCAGAAATGTCTCTGGTTGCTGCTAGCAGTGTACCTTTCAACTGCAATCTTACCCTAACTGATTTCCTCTGAATCATTTAGCAGAAATGTCAGGCAAGTCTCTCAAGCTCAGTGTTAAAGACTGTTCCTGCTTTTGTAATAACCATGTGCTTAGTTAATTTTTTTTTTTTTAAGCAAAACTAGTTTTTTTAAGTGTTAAGAAAAATAAATCCCATCTGAGACTCTCACTATTTATTCTTCAAATCCAGACATACTGGGCTTTCTACACATGCACACACTGACACCTGGCTGCAGCCCATTCCCACGGCCGGTGAGGGGGCACTCAGCAGGGGCCATTCCCACATGGCTCTCCTTTGGGTCCTCAAAGCAAGCCAGCTCCTAACGCTTACCTGTATTTCTTTCTTCTACAGAAATCTTGGAAGTCCAAGTATACTTGTCACTGGATCAAATTTCTCCTTAAAAGTAGAGTATATGTCCAATTCTAGCTGCAGAGTACACTTTTCAAGACCATCTGATCCTGAAGGCCACTGTCCAAAGAAAGCCACTGGGGAGCTTGTGTCTCAGCTAACACAGGACGACTTGGGTCTAAGTGCCTACACCACTGCTTCAAGGGGCACAGCAGCTCCTAAGCCATACATGCTTTTTGGAAATCTCACAAAGCATCCTTACAATGATTCCTCCTACATAGCCTGTAACTGGCAAGCAAGACATTTACCACTGAATCTCTTTAAAAGACCGCTGAGGAAAGTAATGTTCCCAGCACCTATCATTTTCATGTTATAATTTGACTGCAGTAACATATTCAACCTTTTCTCTTTTTTTGGTGAAATTTATTAATCCATTATGAAATTACAAGCATTAATATGTCATAGCAAACAAAACCCTGACAAGTCAAGGAAGGGAGAGATAAAAAGTCAGAATAGACAATACTGAGAGTCTCACCTCCTGAATGTGTGACACAATGGCAGCCTGGGTTTCAATATCCAGTTGCTTTATTCTTTCAATAAACTCTTCTTTTCTTTCACACTGACAAAAGAAAACACATTCTGAAACAGTGCTATATATCCTAAAACTTACTACATCATTTTTCAAAAAAAAACAACAAAACAATAAAATAAAAATCCCCACATTGCTAACAACAAATGTTCCATGATCTACACTTCGTCACACTAGATGGTCTAATGTTTCATTGCTCCATATGGAGCTTGACCCAAACTACACATAAAATTATTTAAACTTTTTACAGTCAGTACAATTAAGATGAAGCTAAATGGCTGGTTTTGCTCTTTAAAAACAAGTTCAACATGCACTGAGATCAAGAGGTGGGGCAACGGCTGGAGGAAATCAGCACAGCTTCATTAATGGAGCAGCACAAACATAAACCTACATTTGCATTGCATCATTTAACCTGTCTGCTTTGCTGTTTGCCTTTTGCTGGTTTTTGGCAATTGAAAGAGATGCATCATGTTAGACATTATTCACATCAATGCATAATGTGGCTTGCTGGACTAAAGCAGTATGTGCTTTAGATAAATGGGTTTGGAAAACATTCTGGATAGACATTTCAGAGAAACAGATTGTAGTAAATCTTTTACTTAAGGCTTTAAAAAGAGACAGACATCTGCTATCTGTGTATCTGTGATAGTACATTAACAACATTACTATCTTCTCATAAAAACCTCACTTGGTGGAGAAGTTAGGCGTTACTTAGAAGTTTTTTTAAACTTGTTTACAGTGTCCTTTCAGGGCCTGGTTCCAAGTCCCAACCATTCCTTTCATTGAGAGGAACCTCAGACCCGTAAACAGGAACTGAGGATGCACAGCAGCTTGCCAAACCAGACCTTTATTCTCTGTGCTGCAGCCCAACACTGAGATAGTTCAGAGCAGTCATATGTACACAGCTTTACCCTGACATAATCGACTTGACATAGCTGAGCAGGGTAAGTGTCCTAAGGCATGACAAAACCACTAGACAGACCTACAAACAAGGTCAATTATCAGCAAAGGCTAGCCCGCAACGCGTCTATTGTTTACCGACACAGAGGTTTGGTGGGCAGAACACTGATTTCTTTATCTGGTAACTGTCCTGCATTTGTGGGGAGTTTCCCATATACATTGCCTGTCTATTTATTTTAACAAATGCCGCGTAAAAATCCCCACATGAATATACAAAGTATCTATTCATTTTGAATATCACATGTAGAAAATACAATCGGAAGATTATGCAAATAAAATCAGGATCCATTAAACAAGTGCTTAAGACTGTGAGCTTATCTATTTACTTGGCGTTAACATGCACTGTTCCACTCCATATTTTACAACAGTAAGAAAATAAACCAAAAACATTGGTTGATATCAAGAACATTGCTCAAAGCTTACCTCTACCCACTTTGTTATCAAAGAGGACTACTTAGTTACAAGAGTAAATATCTTGTTGCTGATTAAGCACTGGCAACAAATTGAGGCTAGTGGAACCTTTACAAAGTGTGCTTCCTTTCCCCTGCGTTTCTTTCATTCACCTATTGTGTCTTCACACAATTTCAGCTCACAAGCTGCCTCGAGCTGGAGATCTGTTCACACAGCACTGATCTTTGGTGTGGATTTTCTCAGTCCAGAAAAAAAATGCAGATTCCAAAATATCTTATTCTCCAAGCCCTTAATGAATGTTACCTGCACAGCACAACCTAGAACCAACAGCAGCAGCTTCTTAATTTCATCCATACTTTTACCTAAAGAGGAAAAAAGGGAATCAGTACATAAGTACAACAAATTAAGCGGCTGCAAGCAATCCACCTGAAAATAGAAAAAAGACCTTTGAACAAGTGTCTGAACAGTATGAATGTGCCCATTATAATGTTACCATACTTTCTACGTAACAATACAGTTCTTATGGATTAGCTTAAAATCCAAAATCCAGCAAGACTTTTTTTCTTCAATGTGCTATCTTCATCTACATTTTCTGAGGCTTTCTCATCAATGCAGAGAGCGAAAAAAATATCCTTTAAATAGTTCAATGCATATGTCCAATGTATGTCCCTCGTTTTGTGATCAATAAGAGTACAGAGAAGGACACCAAACCACCACCACCTCTTTCCCCTCAAAAAAAAAAAAAAAAAAAAAAAACCAAAAAAAACCAAACACC
>NW_009698352.1:74057-77091 GCF_000703405.1 Apaloderma vittatum
AGAAAACGCAAACACTCTGGGCAGAAGCAAAGGAGGGTTAGTCTCAAAGAAAGAACTTGCCCTAAATTCTCAGTCTGTAAAAGAGCTGCCACTCGGACTTCTCAAACCTGAATGACACTCCGTGCACATAACTTCTCTCCGATAGATGTTTTAGCAAATCAATTCTGCCTCTGTTCTGCATCAAAGCCTGTTCACACTTTGAAGTGCAAACTGCATGCGCTTAAGAGGGATGGGGGGAAAAAAAAGTATGTAGAAGGGAGAAGATGCAGCTAACCATATGCTTGGGGGCCACGGAGGGGAGGAGACACATGCAGGTTGTTACTGCAGGGAATCCTGCTGCGACCAACAGCCTGGCCAGACACTTCCTAAGGCTAGGAGACAGAAAGCCACACAAGGGGAACTGGTGGGACTTTGAGCCAGCTCCAGATTTTGTTTCAACAAAATTCACAAGAGGGTTGTTGGGTGGTGAAGAAAATTACACATATCACAGTTAGACAAAGGGAGACGGAAGGCCAGGAGCTTCAATAAAGAAATAAAAAATCATTATGGAGTTAGGGTCAGGAAAAGCCTGTCCTATTCCACCCTGGGGGAAGAGAAGGAGAAACAGGCCACATACAGATTTCTCTCGCCTCTACACATCCACATGCTTCCTGACCCAGAGCCTGTAAACTGAGGGAGAAACACTTCCATTCTACAACCTGCTTTACTTGGCTGTTCAATTGCTCCTACCACTAAACAGGCAGATAATAACTTCCGACTGTAACTGTGTTTCTCCACCAACACCATGCCCTTGGAAGGGCTGCACTGGCAGAAAGTTAAAGGCATGTGCAGGACCCAAGGTCAGGGAACTGGAGTTTAACTGACTCATCAGTTCAGCTGCCGCAGCCCCCCAGATGCACAAAGGCAGGCTGACCTAAATCACCACGAGGTTATTTGCATTCTCAGAACCTTGCAAGCCAGCGCAGCCTCAAGCAGGCAGCTTCGGAAATAACTTGTTTTCCGATTCTGGCTTTAGGCTACACAAATGCCCTAAACCAGTCTTTAAACGTACCTTACTCATTGTAAGATTTTTCAACAACTTTAGGAAAAATCATCTTTGAAATGTTCCAAGACTGTCCTGCAGAAATTATCCGTATACTGAACAAATCAACACTATAATTCTCAATATGCAAGTCCCACATTATTAATCATTAAGATTTTGCAAGCAGGAATTCCCCTCTTCTGCAGACAGATACATTTAGAACTTGGCAATTCACACTCTACTCTGTAAATACAATATGCTTTATTTCCCTGCAGAATATAGAAAAACTGTTTTAAAATGACATACAATCATTCTTACTCTTCTCCGTGTATCTAGTACCATGCACAGCTTGCTATTTTCTGAAAAAAATACAAATTAATATACAAGTAACATTTGAGTCCATGAAATCTGATTGCTCCATATGATTCTGAATAACACAACCTTAAATGTAGACAGTGTCACAAAAAAAAAAAAAGGCAACAACAAAAAAGAGATCTGTTACTTCATATGCAGTTCCTCTGAGGGCACTACCAACCCAAGGAGATACTTAGTTTGGTCAGAAGACCTTTTTTGCACAAAACTGAGTTCTCATTTGAGTTTCAGCACTGGGTTTCCTTCCACATGAGTTTCAGAGCAGATGCAGATCAGTGATTACACACAGAGCACGCCTCGGGGCACGTTGCTACGTTATGGAGAGCAAGTGACTCAAGTGTGTTTCTCTCATTCTCTCAAACTTAGTCAGGGCAGAACATCACCTCTATGTCAGGCTGAAGGAGAAGCCACCAGGCTGCTCGCTCTGTATCACACCAGGTAAGTGCCCTAACCCTTGCATGCTCTGGGCACTTCCATCTGTTGACCATAAATTCCAATCTGTGCCCCATGGCATCACAGCTATCCTCAGGGTGAGCCTAGTGGCTCGAAGTCACTCATTTCAGAAAACATCAGCGTTACTTTCCAACACTGCGAACACATCTATACCACCCTGAAGACATGTGAGCTACTTAAGCCATTCAAATCACACATCACCTCTCTGCACCAAAGGTGCTTGGCTATTCTCTCCAGGAGACAAGACGGGCATCAGTGATGCTGTGTGACCCTCTGAGGTGAAACACCTTCAGCTATTTCTGCAGAGTAACTTCGCAAGGTCAACCCTGTTCTTCCACCAGGGACTGGTCTTGCTGCACCCCGAGACTTTGCCCCCACTTGGCCCTCCCATCAGGAAAAGAAACTGAGGCAGACACAGCAAGACACTTTGGCAGGGAAAGCCAACCCAGATTTTATACAAACGAGTGAGAAATTAAAAAAAAAAATCAAGGTAGCAATGAGACTAGTGTATGTTTGCAAACATGCTATGCAAGTATAATGAAAATTAGATTGCAGTACCCACTAGAAACACTTCTAAGGTTGAAAAGTCTACTGAGCAGATGCACTCTGCCAGACACACAGATCTTTCAGAAGATCATGTGTGATTGCTTTACAGAGTTCAATTCCTTGGGCTTTCATTCAGAAGTCATTTCCCATGGGGTGGAGACAGTTTGCTGTCATTAAGGCACTCTGAGATGACTTGTGCTCAAGCTAGGTTTGAGTAACATTCTAAAGGTTTGTAGGATAACACTCTTTACAGGAGATATTTCAAAGAAATAAGGTGAGTATGAAAAACCTCTCTACCAATCTAAAGTGGTTTTTAGAAAGAATTTTCAATTAAACCCCTGAATGAGTCAGGAAGGGATTAATTGCACCCCTCTCTCCTTTCACCCACAGGAAAGCTGAGACAGCGCACACTGAAGCAGAGCATCCAAGGTTACTAAGTGAAATGGAAGCACATCTAGAATTATCACACAGCACTGCCACCAAATTCTACACTCAGGACAGTGCATTTAACCCATAAAGTTGAACAAAAGCGAGCAATCTTTACCCCCAACTCAGTTATGCCTCCTGAGCAGTGAATGATTCTGTGGTGTCTTTCAAAAGGCTGATTTGTGCTAATTTAATACAGTAGTGAAATTCCTTGTG